>NC_081288.1:42747347-43047347 GCF_030490865.1 Poecile atricapillus
TACTTAGCCAAGAACCTTACTCCAAAACTTAGACCTCTCACATTGCAAGTTTATAATATTTCATGAAAAGTTGGAATATTTTCTTTAGAAATAGAAATATTCAAATTCCTAATAGAAAAAAAATCTCATATATTGACTTGGTTGATATTTTTTTGGACTGTTTTGTCACACAGTTTTGCTCACAGGATATGGTTTTTAACTGAAAGTTTTAAGATGAAAGAGGTAAGGTCCTTCACTGACCTCTGCTTGTGTTCACTTCTGCCTCACGCACTGTACTGTTAGAGGGGTCTTGTCGAGGGGGGGTGTTCAGTGGAAAGCTGAAAGCACAGGAAAAATCTCTGCAAGATGGAAGTACAGATTCATTTTTTTCCAGAGCCAGCAGCACTGTATTTCTTGTAAGCAGTGTCATCACAGGTCTGCTAGTCCCCAGCTTTCCAGTGCCTCCATCCTCTGCCATCCTCTAGAAAGTCTGGTAGCTGATTACCAGGTGCACTAATAATGCTCAACAGAGCATTATTATCCTCTTCCTGAGACAGCAGGGGCTAGAAGTCTTCTCTTGGCATATATCAGACATGAAAAACAGAACCAAAATGTAAACAGTTAGGAAGGAGAGAGGCTCATTGATAGAGAATCCAGGTTCAGATTTGTTTTAGGTGTTCATCATTCAGATGCTGGTCAAAGCCAAATAATGAAAAAAACCTTCCAAGTACCTGTCTCAGCAATATCTTGAGTTGGAAAGTTAAGCACTTCTCTGTTTCTTCCGAGATGTGTCCAAAAATGACATATGCCTGAGTAGTCCTTCCTTCTCTGAGGAAGCTCAGACGAACATAGTGTGACAGAGGTTCCTGTGGTTAATATCCAGTCCTTACTTGGGGTTCAGTCTGACCCAGACCAGTGCTGCCCTGCTGCCCATGGTGCAGCTCAGCACAGGTGAAGGAGCCTGCCCTCTCTGCTCATTGTGATGAGCCTTGCTTGTGATGCTGCTTTCTTCATTCGTGTGGATGCCCTCCTGGTTCTACCTGAAGCTGGTCTTACAGAGCAGGAGTTGGGGAAGAAAATAAAATTAATCTCCTTCAAAGACAACAGTGAAAATTACTTGAGATCTGCATTGGATAGCCTTGATGGAGCTTTAGGAAGAAATAAGTCTGCTCAAGAGGATGTGGAAATGGACCCTTCTTACAAAGAGTAGGTTGAATCACACATGTCAGCTGCAGCAGCAGCAGAGAAAAAGAAGAGAAAATCAATTTAATATTGTAGGTTTCAATGTTCCTTCCAAAATAAGTACAGTCTAATGATAGAGAATGTTTTCAAGTGGCAGATGGCCGCATTAAAGCTACAGCTGTGCCATCATTTTGGAATTTCTATAAGGCACACATGAAGAGCGGACAGCTGCCTATAGCGTGGGTGCTAGACCCTCTTAGGAAAGCTTATTTTTAACTTAGATCTGCTCCCTGACTTGGTTCATGGCTTGATGTCCTGGGCAGCTTTCCCAGGTCAGCAAAAGGAGCAGTGTAGAGATGGTGGGACAGGAGCTGTAGAGGCTGTGTGGGGAGAGGGAAGGCAGAGCTGGGGCTGCTTGCCCTGAGCTTGACACTGGCAGGAGCATCTCTGGAGTCAGGAGGCTTGGTTCAGGAGGAGTTGGGAGCCAGTGTCTCATGCCAAAGAGAAATGGGGTGCTCAGCAGCATCTCCCAGTCCCTGCTGGGTTTGTATTAGCATGCCTAACCTTTAACTTGAAAATAAAAGCGCAGTTGTCTGTCTGTCTGCATCATGAAAGGGATCTGAAGATTTAGAGCCAGAGATGCAGTTTTCTTGGGCTCCAAGCAGCTGTTTCAGAAAAAAATAGAAATCAGAAAAATTACTATTTCAGAAGCAATGTTCTCTTAATGGTTACAGTTGTTGCAATATCTGGAATATTTGCAGAGATATTAGAATTGGGCTGTGTACATTTAACTAGCTCATAAGAGAAGGAATTGTATTTTGTGCTTCTTGTGTATGATCTACCATGAGTCTTCTTGGGGAAAAAAAATACATACAAAAATAAAGTTAAGGTAATAAGGAATGGAAGAGGATTTTTCTTGTTAGAAAGTTATATGTCAGCACACAGACGTGTGTGTGTGTGTATTTTAAAATCTGAGTATTGGGGTTAGGGGAAAATACACACATGAGACATGGTAGAAAGCAGAAATCAGAGACAGTGGGGGAATCAACAATGCAAGACAGGGGAGCTGTGGGTGAAAGGGGAGCCGTCAGGAAGAGCAGGTGCTGAAGGAGGTTGCTGAAACACCATTTGTCTGAAAGAACCTTCGGCTTCTTTCCTTTGTAGAAGCAAAGTAAGATGTTCACTAGCTCTTCTCCATTCCTGCTGGTTTCTGCTGGGATATTTAACCTCTCCATGGGAAAGAAAATCAACTATTGAAAACAGGATGGGCAACTTCAGGAGTAAAACTGATTTTAGAAGAGAAGAAGGATTTTTGGATGATAAGGAAAAGGTAAAGAGGAGAGAGGAGAAAGAAAAAAGGCAAGAGTACAGGAGAAGTCGTCTGTAAGTCGAGAAAAAGTCAAGTGGGAAAACATCCCTAAGCAGCACAGAGAGATTTCATATATGAAGAGTTACACAAAATTATTGGAGTGGTGATTAAGAAGACAACTGGAGACTATGATAATTAAAATAAGTTTTCTAAACTTGACAAAATCACATTTTCCAACACTTGCAGTTGATGTTTGTGTTTGAGTGTGTTTGTAACTAATAGGGTTACTTTTAGTGCTTTATTTTTTCTAGCCTCTGGGTAATTTTTAGTTTTTTCTTGCCTTTTGAATACACCAAATGGCTAGGCATTTATTTTGATGTCATTCAGGGCCTTTTATTATTTTCCATGCAAAATGTTCTGGGTTGTTTAAAATATACCTTTCAGTGATTTTCAACTTTCAAGTGTTTGAAGTTGTTAGAATAGCACTGCAGAATATAAAAACTGATGGATCAAGATTCTTATGTTTGAGAAATGAGAACAGCAAATCCTCTGATGTGTTTCCTACCTCTGCAGTGCAGCGCTCTCCACAAACACTTCTGCCTGGTGACACTTCTGGTTTTACCCTTAGAAAGTGGAGTTAGTAGTCTGTGCAGTTTATTGAAATTTTCTAGCTCTAAGTAATCCACCTAAGTTTAACAGCTCTTAATTTAATCCAACTACTGTTTTTGTATCTCTCCTGGTCTAGTAACAAGTTTAGCATGAGAACTCATAAATTAACAAAGCTATATAATTGAAGTGTGTTAAAGGCAGTGTTCAGAAGAGAAGTGGTATTAACCTAATCCCTTTCCTAAGTCGGTGTATCAGAATCCTCTCTAGCATGTCTCTTAAATACGGTATTTTATGGGATCAGATTGCAACAATTTTTCCAGCAGCAATTATCTTGAGTTTCTTTTTTGCTAAGGAATATACTTTAAAAATTAAGCAAGTCATTGGTATTATCCATTTGCAACAAGCTGGTTAGGAAACTAATTTGATTAGAATAGGCAGTGTAAAAAAAAAAAAAAAAAAAGGAGATTTTACTTTTTTCAAATGCACAAAGTTACAAATGTATAAAATCTTCAAAAGCTCCCCACCCAATCAAACAGCATTTACATGAGAAGTATCATTATTGACAAAGACTGCTGTCTGACTGTGTGCCTTGTTCTGTCAGTACCTAAATGTCGTGTTCAGACAGCGCATAAAATGTTGTGACAATTTCTGCTTTTCCCAGAAGACATGCAGTTCCATAAAAATCCTACCCCTGTAACTTTGCACCTGCAAACAGTAGGTTTCCTTTGTAAATTGAAGCAGAAATTTCTTTTCTTGTAGGTAACCATTCATACTGGAGAGAATCCCTGTCAAACATCTTGGCATTTCTCTCAATTTGGGGTGTTGAGAATAATGTAATTTTTTGAACTCCTGAGAGCTGCGTTGTTTTCTTGTACCAATAGTTTAAAATTTTTCTAACAGGATGCCAGTTGGTTTGGAAGGATAAAGCTTCCAGCAACGATTGCTGAAAAAGTACAGAGTATAAAATTATAATTTTTTTCCCCAATTTTCCTATTATTTAGGAGGGTTAACTGTTCTTTTTTTCTGCCATTAAATTATTACTGAGGTCAATACTTTGATTATAATAATGATGAGATCCTTAGCTTGAATGTAGGGAAGTGAGAGAAAAATTAATCACTTCTAGTGTATATATAGTTTCATCCAAGGTTTTGAATTTTTATTCCTATTGCACATGCATTTGTTCTTGTTTCCTGGGTAACAGCATGTTTTACAAACTCAGATTTTTACCGTGGTAGAAGTAAGAAAAGCTAATCACAGATAAGTATATAGCTATCAAAATCTTACTAAATCTTAAGCTTTTAAAATCTAAATTTCATATTTCAGTAAAATGTCTGCATATGCATGTCTTTACATATATGTATATAGGTTCTGGAAGATAAAGGTATATATACTTGATTAAATTGTAGCAGAATTGCTAATTTATTTCATTTTATACCTACACACTTTCAAGATTAAAGATCTGCCTTTATTCTCTGCGGGTGGTATGTATATATGCATACTTTATGTAGCTGAATCACCAAATATACTAAGAATGACTCTAAAATGAAATGTGTATATATAGTTATAAAAATAGATGGTTTATATTCAGGTTGAGATTTCAGGCTTCTCAGAATGTAAGCATTCTATTGTTTTCTGCCTATATGAAAATAAGATTTTTTTCTTGGGAAGCTTGTGAGATGCATCTAAAGAACTTTATTCTCAGAGTATGGGAACTGTCTGGACTATTCTTTGAACTATAATGTTGAAAGACTTTAACAACTTTAATTGGGGGAAGGGCAATCTTGCCTTTTAAAAGAATTATGAAAAAATAGTCGGCTGGCCAATATTTCATGTGGTAATCATGTTTTTTTCTTACACAAAATATGTCAAAAATGATAGATCTTGATAATGCAATATTTATTCTTTTAAGCTGACAAAATCAGTCACATTAAGTAATTGTTATTACTGTGGTCTCTCCTGCCAGTAGTGCATTAATGTAAGCAGTTCCAACCAAACTCTTTTATTTTTCAACAGCTTTTTTATAGTGAAGAGAAAGCACTATGTCTGCATCTTAAAGGAAATTTGTATTGGTGTAAAGTTTTAATAGAGCATTTTTATTTTGAATTTGCACATTCAACATAATCTCCAGGTTTGAGAGAGGAAATGACAGAATTTTGATTTTATAGTATCTTCAGTTCTTTTGTCAGAAGGTATCAGCTTAAGGTTTAGCTCTTGTCAATGGGCTGCATGCATCATCACTGCTCTCTAAACTCTGTGAGATAATGGAAAATAAGGCTGTATGATCATCCTTCCAGTGTAAAATTAGTTTTAGAAAGCTTATAGGTGATCAGCTGAAGGATCTTTTTTTCTGCCTTGAATATTTTTGGATTATCCAAGTAAATTCCCTGTGTGACATAACCAATCTCCCTTTGTCTTTCGTGCCTTAAAGGCCGTGAAAGTTAAAAAGGGCTTTTAAAAGTGATTGTGCACCGTGTATTCCTCTCTCACTACAGACTGTCAGCTCAGCACTCAGAGAGGGTTCCAGTTTTGGCTGTCAGTGAAGTGTGTGAGAGCCTCTCTGGGAATTGCAGATGGCCTAAGGAAGTATTTGAAAATGGTATTTTATATGCTGCCTATTGTAACAGTCTCCCCTATAATTTTCCCCTTGTTTTCCATGCAGTTTGATATATAAGATTAATTTCTGAATGCTATTACTATCAAATTTCTAAGTATGCAATATATAATATTTGTTTATATTTATAACCCATTAGCTAAAATGAATGAAGCACTGCTCATGCAAAAGGGAGAAAACTCATGCTCTGTCTGAATATTTATTAGTGCCTTTCAGTCTTCAGAACTGCTGGAAAAAATAGCTGGAATGAACCTCTGGAGATTGTATAGTTGGTCTCCTAACCCAAGGCACTATCTCCGTCATTCCTCACAGACACTGTAGCAGAATTAAAAAATTTAGGTAGGAAGGAGCTTCTGGTGGTTGCCTGGTCCAGCCTGCTGTTCAAGGCAGGGCCACCTTTGAAGCTGGGTCAAGTTGCTTAGGGCCTCCATTCAGCTGAATTTTGAATAACTTTGAGGATGGTAAGTCTTCTCTGAGAAACGTGCTCAGAAAAGTATTTCCACTCTTCCATGATTTTTTTCGCTCTTCTATCCAATTAGAATAATTTCAGTTTCACTTTCTCTAACTTTTATCTGTAGTCTTTTGTCCTTCCACTGCGAATCTCTGAAAAGAGCCTGGCTCACTCTTCTCCAGAATCTTTAAAACAGCACTTTTATTTCCCTTAGTCTTTTTCTGAAGGTTGGAAACGAAGCAGACTCAGCCTCTCTGCATACGCTGCAGGCTCCATCCTTTCATCACTGCCATGGCCCTCCACTGGGCTGGCTTTAGAATGTCTCTGTCCTGGAGTGCTCCAGATGAGACAAAATGCTGCACATGCTCTCTCACAAGTGCTGAATTGTGGTGAAGAACCATTCCACTTTACCTGCTGTCTGTGCTGATTCAGCCCAGTATGGAGTTGATCTTCATTTCTACAAGGATGCACTGCAGGCTGATGTGCAATGTGTTGTCAGCCAGGGCCTCCCACTCCTTTTCAGTAGAGCTGCTTTTCTTTCCAGTTGGTGCCTGTGCTGCAGGTCTTGGCATTTGTTTTAGTTGAATTTCTTGGGGTTTCTGTCAGATAATCCCACTGCCCTTATCTGCTAAATGTTTTATCTTCCACCTGAATCTTCCAGCCATTTCTGTAGAAAATGGAAAATAAATTTTCTTTCTTTTTCATGGTCTTTGATGTTTCTGTGTATTCTGTTTCCACTTCAGTCCTCTCTGCTTCTCTTTATTTCTTATTCTGATTAAATTTTACAGATCTTTAATCCATGTACACTTTTTTTAAAAAACCACAACTCTGGCATCTTAAATGTGGACAGAAAGATCCAGTTCAGACCTTACCAGTGTAGGAGAGCAAAGAAACAACCCTGTGTGCCACAATGCTCTTAAATATATCTGTATGATTGAGTAGTTTACCATAGTGCGTGTTGTGGAGCTTGGTTTAACTACTGAATGATTGTGGTAACCAGATGCTTTTCAGGATAATACCTACCTAATCACTTGTTCTTCATCCCCAGGTTATATAGCTGCATATTCCTGCTTATTGGAATATCTTGCATTTCTCCTTACTGAAAGACATCTTGTTTCTTTCAGATGATTACTTCAATCTGTTTATTTTCTATTCTAATCTGCTCATCCAGAGTGCTTGCATTTGGTCTAAGATTGGTGATGTCTTGGGATTTATTCGTGACCTAGATAGATAAAAATGGAAATTGCACATAAAGGATTGCATATGCATAATGTATAGAAAGTAAAATATTGAGTAGCAGTGGATCCACATCTTCCAAATAATTTTTTTTCTGTTTGGACTCAGTATAGCTTTCCAATCAGTTTTGCATTCACCCTGACGTAGGCAAACTTTCTTTAAGAGAGTGACATATATTGAATAGTTGTGAGAATATTTAGTTAGCACATATGACATCTGTTGTGCTCTGTCTACATGGTTTGCTGTCTTGCTGCTAATTTGACATTATTTAATCATGAGAGATCAGGTTGGCTGTTTGGTTTTTTTCCAGGCGTTGTTTGTCGATTTATTGTTTAAATGTTCTGTTTAATTTTTTAATCTCAGAATTTTCTTGAGTGAAAGTTTAATACAAATCATATAAAGATCTTCCTCTCCATCCCTCCGTCTGCTTTAAGACCGAAGTTGACCTTTTCTAGTCATCTCCATGAGTTCTCAAAGATGACAACTAGTGGCTTTGAGACTCCAGAATTACAACAAGCCTGGATAACACATCTCCAGTTGCAATACCGAGGAAAATCTACCTCATGCAAATGTAGTGGAATTACCAGCAGCTGCTGAGATTTTGTCCGGTAGTCACATGTCTTACATGAAAGTGCCATGGGCTCTTTAAATAATCACAGATGACTGATCCTTTATTTTAGATCCACTTTGAAACTACTGGAAGAATCTGACTCATATTGGCTGTAACTGTGACTGGGAAGAAGAAATTAGTTCTCTTTGTGCTTAATGGATGTTGATGTGCCTGTTAAAAATAAATACACATGAGTTTGAAAGAAGGTCCTCACGTGGCTTGAATATTGCATTTCTTCAGTTGCGGTCAGGCTATTTGCATAATTTAAACACTGTTTGGCATAAATTTTTAAGCAAATGTACACAGACATTAGCATAACCCCGTTTCTAAACGACCCCCTGCAACTCCATGCAGCCAGTTTAATACTGTTTCAAGTACTGTGCCTTTATCTGCTGGCACATTCACTGTTTACTGACTTGCTGAGAGTGTAAAAAAATCCTCAAAAGTGTTTTCATTTGGTGAATACTTGTCAGTCTATGTGTAACTCCTGGAGTTTGTGGTGTTGTGGTATTTGGCCCTTTGAGCTCAAACTGCCATTGTAGGGGCAAAAGAGTATGGATGAGTGAGAAATGGAAAGATGTTGGTAGGATGAGCCAATGATTAACCCATATGCATTACTTCATTGTTTCAAGGTGCTGGTACCCTTTGTAACATTCTGTGAATCACTGTGATCATAGAAAAATTTGTGTTGAAAGGAACCTTAAAGGCCGTCTAGTCTATCCTGTCCCCATCTCTGCCATGGGCAGGAACATTTTCAACTAGATGACATTGCTCAGAGCCCTGTCCAATGGACCTTTAATGTTTCCAGGGATGGGGCGCCCACCTTCTCTTTGGGCAACCTGTGCTGATGCTTCACCACGAACATTGTAAAAAAGTTGTTCTATATATCTAATCTAAATCGCCCCTCTTTGAGTTAAAAACCATTGCCTGTTGTCCTATTGCAACAGGCTCTGCTAAGAAGTCTGTCTGTATCTTTCTTACTGGCCCACTTCAATCCTGAAAGGCAGCAATGAGGTCTTCTTGGAAGTGGTTGGCTCAAAGTCCTCTTGGCTCAAAGTCAGCAGTGCTCTACCCAGAGTGAAAGGGCAGTTCTACTGCCTCAGTTATGAGCTGATGTCTCACAGAAATATGGAATGTTTTTTTGCCTTGTATTTTGTAAATGGGCTTGTATTTTGGTTTTCTTGTGTTTTTCTCCTCCCCCTGTTTAGAAATACAGAGTTTTTGGAAATGTTAGCCCGCTCTACAGGTTAGCTTCTCACTGCACAAACATTGAAAGATTATGAAACTTGATCAGCTGAACAATATTGCCAATATAGGACTTCAAAATACTGTACAAAGAAAAGGGAAAAATAAGGAGAAGGATAAATTCAAAGAGTTAGTGGTGAAGGGTCTGATTTCATTTGCATTTTGTCTTTTGACTTGAAGGATGTCTTTAAATTACACTTTCAAGATTGCCTCTTAAATCTTGACTGCCTTAAACTTGTACTTGAACTACAAGTTGAAATTCTCATTTACTTTAGTCCAGCAGCTAGTATTAAAGCAGCTTATGAAATATTAATAGGCACACAATGCCTTCAACAATGTAGTTTTCAGAAACAATGCTGCCAGCCTAATATTCAGTGTCACGTTTTCCCTTTCACCTCTTGGAAGTGGAATCAGAGGGGATTCTGGGAAGATTGACTGCATTGGCAGATAGAACCCATCTCATTAAATTGAATTTAAACCCTTGCTTGATGAGCTTAAACCTGATTCATAATTTTTTATCTTTCCCTCAAGAGGTTATTGAATCCTCTAGGTAAAATAAAGGACATAAATATTCATAAATTAATCATGTGTTCCCATTAGTATGTACTTGATTTTAACCCAACTGGTCTACATACTATTAAGGAACATAGTCTAGTGTTCCTAAACCAGACAATCAGACTTTTTCCAAAATTAGCGACAGAAATTTTCCATTCCTATGTTCATTTTGGAAAAAAAAAAAAAAAAAGGCATTATGCAAATACACTGTGTAAAAGGATTGATATATCTTAAAGCCAGGTATGCAAGTTGGATTTTTTTCCTCCAACTCTTGCAGGCTTTGGTTTTGCAGATACCTGCCAAGTGTTAGCTTTTGGATTCATGAGTAACAGTTGATGACATCAAGGATGTGAGCTGCAAAAGACAGGGTCTTTCATGGTGCCATTTCCTTTTGGTTGTCATAAAGTAACCACTAAAGCTTGACATCAGAATCTGACAAATACCCCTCCTTCTAAGTCATAAAATCATTGGATGGTTTGGGTTGGAAGGGACCTTAAAGATGATCTAGTTCCAACTCCCCACCATGGGCAGGAATGTCTTCCCCTAGATAAGGTTTCCAGAGCCTCATCCAACCTCAAACATTTGCATGTATAGGGCATCAACTTCAGACAGTGGAAGTTTCCCCACTGGCCTCAGTAGATGTCAGTATTCAGAGAGGGCATTTTTAAAAGTAAGAGTAAACAAAATAAAAAAAATAACATAGTGACCAAGAGAGAATCTGGTCGAGATACTTTGCATTTTAAATCCAAAACCAAACTATGTACAATTTAGATGGAAGCTGTGTCTGTTCCTGGGTGTGGTGGCATGAAGCTCAATTTTATTTTTTTTGCAGAGTCTTTCTGATTTCAAAGTTTTTCTATCCCTGTGGGGAATCAGTTATTGGGATAGGTGTTGGTGAGGTGGACATGGTGGATCTTCCAGAAGAGAATCATTTGAGACAAAAAAAAAAAAGAACATACTTAGGAGCAACCAAGCAGTACTACAAATTAACTTTTGTTTGCTTTTCATTTTCTTTTTTTCTTTCAGGATGCAAAATGCTTATTTTTCAACTTCATTGTTTATTTACAGTAGTTTGAAACTCATTAGAGATCCTAAGTCCTTTTCAGAGTTTTGCAATTCTTATTCAGTTAGTCTTCTTGGTAATTGGACTGAAAAAAATGTTATTTGATGTATTCAATAAGATTTGAAGTGGTAATGAATCATTGTGTCTTGTAACCGAACAGGATTTTTTTAGTTAACTAAGTCATTAAAAAAGGTACATTGTTGTACCTTTTATGTTTGGCTGTACTCTGGTGTGGTGTATTAAATGCAGTAGGAGTATCAGAAAACAATAACTATCCCTTAAGAAAACAGCATTGGAATTTTTCCTTTACTTTTCCCTTTAAAATAAACATCAAAGTAGATTCAGTCCACATGAAAAATCCTGATGAATTGATGCCTGTGTTCTGTAACACTTCATCAAACTTTCACACAAGGCCATCTATTTTCACAAACGAAAACTTTTGGTTTTGACAGTGTATTAGAAAAATAGCATACAGGTTTACTTTTTATGTTTTGACAGTAAAAATAATTCTAGGAGTACTACATATATAAAACAATTAGCTTCTGCATTGTCTCAGCATTTTTAATTTCAAAACTGAATTTTTCATGACGGTTCAGACACATGGTTCATTAATGCACTTTTAGTGACTCAGTTTGTGAAGTCACTGTAAAGTGAAATCAGAGTAAATGTGACCTAACTTTGCAATTCTGCAAAATGTGTAACAAAGGGACTAGCAAATTAAGTGACTTCATCCATCTGTGGAATATTTCAAGGTCACACCTTTATTGGCTACAAGATTTCTAACTGAAAAGACAGAGGATGACAGTACTTACAGTTTGATAATGTTTGCTTACTAAGCGTGAAATGAAATTTAACAGTACAGCATGTCTACATTTGTAAATTTATTGTGGTTGTTTAGACTTCTTGGAAAATGAAATGTCAAGCTACTGCTCTTGGCTTCCGGAATGTGATTTTTAGGCCCAGCACAAAACTTCACTTTTTTTTTTCTTTAAATGAGTGTGACATTAATTTTTTTAATGTATTTCTTAAGCAAAACTAAACTCGTGGCACGACTGCATCTGAAGTTAAGATGTGGCAATACCAGTGCAGCTGGGAGCATCTGATGCAGCAGCTGCTGATTTTCATAGTCCTTGCTACCATCAGGCATCATGTTCAGCTCAGTGGGACAGTGAGAGAGGTTTACTTCTTAAAAGATTTCTAGATTGACATCCTGTATCATAGCAGTACAAAAATTGTGTCATCTACACCTGAATAAGTAGTGCATGAAGTAATTTGCAGGAAAGACAGCTCCAAGAGTAGAGATTAGGATGGTCAATTCTAAATACCTGAGACACCTTTTTTTTTAAGGGATTGAACTCAGACCTAAGGAGATTTTTTTTTAAGGAGAAAGAAGAATTGCAGAACAGTTTATAAAAGACTTTTAATTGTCAGTCAATACCATGTGATAGTCTGCACAAAAAGGTATAAAACCAGGCAGAATGCATGAGCGTGTCTATTGAATTGTTCTAGTGCTTCTGAGCAAAATGTTAATGGTTGGGTAATCCAAATATCAATAATTAACAAATCAGTTTGTAAAATACACATGCTGTCTGAATTTCCATGTTTTAGAGCGATAGATGTATTCTGAGCATCTAAAACAGTGAAAAGGTTTCTTGGGATATTTGCAGTAGTTACAAAATTGTTTGGGATAGTGAAGTTTTAGCTGTGTCAGTTTTGCACAGTAACTGATAATGATTTAACTGGTGTGGTGTAAAATTTCCCTAGTATTTTCTTTTATTATTTTGTTAGTGTTGGTGAAAACAGGTCTCTGAGTATCTTGGTCTCTTGAATCTTGAGGGGATTAATGTCAAACTCTACCACTTTATGTATGTGTCAGGAAATAAGAAATTTGCTCTGAGCAGTATATTAATTTTCTCTGACTAATAATTAACAGAGACGAATACTATGTATTTCTTGATATGCACATTTTTCCTCATGTGACCAAATATATCATACAGCACAAAAACTCCAGGAGTTGTGAATTCCCACATTACAATCTGTGTATCAAGACAGAAGCAATGCCTGAAGGTATGGATTATACTGAAGAGCACAGGACAGAGTGTGAGGATGAAAATGATTGTTAATAAGTGTTGTAAAGTGGATGTGTTAGGGATGACTTCTTGAGAACAGCTTGAAAAGCATTTGTATTTACCATTGATGAGGAGTGCCACGGGAGAGGAATGAAGTAAATCCTAGTATACAAAGCATCACTAAGGAGAAGTTTGAAAAATCAGACTATGTTGTCTCTGCTGAGTGTCACAGAATGTAAAATCCAAGTAACCTTTTGTTCAGGAGCTGTCAGCTTTCAAAGAGAAGAAACCTCAATTATTCTGTTGCTTCTGAAATGTATGCTGAGGTCAAGGATCTCATAGTCTTTACAAGTAAAATCAGAATTATTTGTTATGGCCTTTATTATTACCCTGTAAGGAGTGCAACACTGAACAAGTGATTATATTTAGTCCCGCAATTTTATATGGCAAAGTTGTTATTGAAAGAGTGAATTTACAGCAGAAAATGTCAAACTGTATAGCAGAAGAAAATGAGATTCAGAAGCCTAGGATGTGATGCTTGCTTTTTTTTTTTTTTGTTTTGGTTTGGTTTTTTGGGTTTTTTGGGTTTTTTTTCCTCTCTTTGGTTTGCTTCTTAACATTCAAACACAGGAAGGCTGTCCTCATAGAGGACAGAGCAGACAATTTTGAAGTCTGTGCATTTGCTTCGTCTGTATTTCCTTTGTTAACATCTTAGAAGCAGCATTAAGCAGATTTTCTCTCTTTTTTTTTTTTTTCTTTTAATTTTTCTTTTTTCTGTTCCCCTGGATGGAAAAAACTGGACTTGAACTAGGAAACAAATTACAAACTGAACAGCAGAACCTGTTCTGTGCCCTTGGAATGGGAACAGAAGGGAAGTGAAACCTCATACATAAAGAGGTGTCAGCAGCTCTCATTTCCCAAAGTGCGGTTTGGCGTGAGAGAGATGAAGTACCGCACTAATGTTCAATGGGCCTTGCTATTAAGGGCTGGTGGATGGAAACCTCGATCCTTCAGTGCTGTGGACATGTACTTGGGCCTCATTACTGTGAGGTTACATGTGAAGTTGTCCTTTTTGCCTTTCAAGTCTCTTTATTGTTCTTTTTACTGTATGCTTTGCAGTTTCAGATTGTTTAAAGACAACAGGAATTACTTAAAAGTGGACATGGAGAGTGTTGAGAGAGCAGGAGAAGGGTTAATCCATCTGAAGAACTGGATTCTTCATTGCAATCATGTTGGCCTGTGCCTCTAAGGCAGTGGACTCCAGATGGATGATTTAATTTGCATATATATTTACATAGTCTTTTTTTGTAAATTCATGTGATTATAATGAGGAATTTCTCTGCAGTAGTCTTTTCTAGACAATTAAGCAGAATTTTGTTCTTGTCAGAGCTCACCTGCAATAAAATCTTTCTATTTATCTACTACATTTTGACCCTGATAATTAGATAAGTAGATCTATTGATCTACTACATTTTGACCCTCAGGACATAGCTCAACTTTCTGTATGCCTGTGGTTTTTTATCCCAGAGGTACTTCTCCATTACTTCAATTTCACAGTTACTTCCAGATTTTTCATATTTTTCCCTTCCGATTTCTTTCCCGTTGCCCATCTTTTATTACTTCTAACTGCTCTTTCAGTTTATTAAGCAAATTATACACATTTCTTGTTGCAATAGTTGGTTCTTCAGAGAAATGCAAAATATACGACTGATGGATGTTTTCAATAATGAAATATAACAAGGTGTTTACTGCTCTTCTAAACTAAATATTGGTGAGACAAGAGGGGGAAAGCAGAAAGTCTCTTGCATGAACTCTTACATGTAAAAGAGCTGTTGAATGATTGATTCTCCTGTGACTTATCTTGAATCTCACACAATGTATTTAAAGAGGTCATCCACTGTCAATTAACTGTGAAATCCCACTTTCTGCAGCTTTGTTTGATGGCACACTATAGCTCCTGTGGACTGCAGCCTAAGAAAATATTTTGATGCTTTTGTTCTAAGAATCTCATTTAATGTATTAGGTTGGTATTTTTGTTCTGACCAGCTATAATTTCATAAATTAATTATTCATGCTTTCCAGTGCTCTATGTGCCTTTTAATTATTGTTTAGAGTTGAGATGTACAGTTGTTGAAAAATCAAAAATTAGGGAAATACAATGGCTTTTTACACAGGGAGGAGTAAAAACAATATCCAAATTCTAAACCACTTCTTCATATGTATTTCATAGTTGATTTGAGATACCCTTTGTGCATAAAACAGACACATGATGCAAAATCTTGGTAGTGTTCCCTCTAGCCATTTGCTACATTCCTTTAGAAAGATGAAAACACCTTTAATTTAGACTTTCCAAAGAGCTGTGTTCTAGTTTTAGTATTTTAAATTTCAGTCTACTGGTTTAACCCTGAAGCGGTTTTACGAATGGTTGAAATAGTTCTCTGCTTAGCTTTTCTTGTAGAATGATTATTGGTGTCACAAAACATTAAGGAAATTCAAATCTTTTTTGTACTTAATTTTACCTGAGCAGTATTTCCTTGGTGGTGGTAAAGTTAGCATATTTGTATATTCTAATTAGTCACTTACTTAAAGCCAAATAGGTTAGAAAGACAAGAAGAAAATAGAATGTATGCAAACGGCTTTAGCTGAATTGAAGGGAGGAAAGAAAGTGTCTTTTTCCCTGAAGCATACATTCTGCATGAAATTCAACTTGACAAGTGACCCTTTCAAAACAGCACCACAAAGATTTCTTGGCATTCTCCATATATGAGAGGCAGCATTCTTGTATTGTACACACAAGCAGTCCCCTAGTCCCCTCTAAATGAAAGTAGCCTCTTCTTCTGTCCTTTGTGTTCTTTTTTACCCTCATCCCTGTGTTGGCATTCACATTTGTGAGCACACTTTTATGTGAGAAAATTTTGCAAAAAGGCAAAACCACTGGGGTTGTTAATACAAAACAACATATATGATAAAATACAATAAGGAACTCAAGTTCTTTATTTCAAAGTATTGAAAATGTGTGTGTGTTCACTTGAAAAAAAAAAAAAACGAAAAAAGAGTTACAAGAAAAAATAGTTGACAGTTAACTTAATTTACAACTAGGTGACGCAAAAGCTGAACTACAACTCTCAAGTCTTGCATTAATTTAGGACCAGAAGACAAAAATGTTCCATGATTCTGTGTGAGCAGTTAATAACAAGAATGTATGACTTGTGCAACTGAATGTAATGCATTAAAATCTGAGCAAACTGATAATTTAAGAGTGTATAACAAGTATCAGATCTTAAAAGTAGCAGTAGCGGATCAGCAGTATTTTATCACCATCCAGTTCTCCCAGAGCAGCATTCTAGAGAGAATGCACTGGTTATCCTGCATGTATATAAACTGTCAAATGCGAGAGATGTGCAGTGTAATACTTAGTATGTCCCATGCCTTCAATGCTCTTTTTAGATGTCTTTAGGAAGAGAGCAAAACTTGTGTTCAGAATCTGGCTTGACAGCGGGGTCTCGGGTGGGGCAGTAGCACCTCAGGGGCTCTTGGGCTGCTGCTAGGTACTCCTCACACACAATATTGGCTTTGTACACAGCACTGCTTCTGCATATATGGGCCATATGTTGTTATAGAGTGTAATAGATTGTTGATTACAGGCATTTTATAATTTTCAAATTGATAAGCTCACATTTTGCACCAGGATACAGGTCAAGGAGTGGAAAATTGCAGCCTTGACATGAGCAATTATCACGTGTGAACAAACATCACTTGAAAAACTAGAAAGTCAGGAAAGATGATACTGTAAGATAAATAAGGGGAATAGTTCTTTTGTTATTTATTGCTGGTCTTCAAAACAATGACAGCAGATTATCAAAGACATCCCTCAGCTGAAGGAGAACCAGAGAAGAAATGATTGGTTCTTCCCTTTGAGGTCTGCTCTACCTTTATGCTTAGGGGTTTGAGGGAGGTGGGAAAAAACCTCTCATCTAGTCAGCTAGCCTCCAAGAGCTGTTCATATTAATCTTAATTTTTGTATTGTCCATGTAAAATTCTGTGGTTTTTTTTCCACAAGAGTAACCTGAAGCAGGTAGATCTCTGCAACTGCCCTTGTGTGCTCTCTTACATCATTGCCTCCCAGTAAGGGACATTCATTCCCCCAGCAGAAAACTTTTAGGGGCTGCCCAGAGAAGCAGAGGGAGATACAGGAGAGTTCATCTGTCTAAACTGTTCTGCTTTTAAACACTGAAACATACTGATTAACAGGGTGCAAAATACCTGCCCCAAACTGTTAATATTTGGTGCACATTCCATTCTGTATTTATAATGCAACATATTAGAGAATCTTGCTTCATATACAGGCTCTGGTTTCAAAGCATCATGTTTGCAGGTCCACTCAAATGGAAATACTTGTTAAATATTTACTACCTTAGTGTCTTATCCTTGGATACCAAGATGTTTTTCCTGCTGCTTTTCCCAAATACTGGAAAAAGTGCTGTAGAAAATAAGTATGTCATTTCTGAAAGTTTACCTTGATAACTGTATAGCTAATTTTGTGAAAATAAAATGTTGAATGCAGATATTTCACATGATGAGAAACCTAATCTTTGCTCTGTGTGGAGTATAAAGACAAGTCTAGAAAATTATCCGTGGCTGCAAAAGCATTTATGCTTCAGTTCAACTTTTCAAAAAGGACTGTCTTATTTATGTGGGTTTTATTATTGCTATGAAGTCTTTTCCAGTAAGTCACTGACAGGAGATTGATCCAGTTTGATGGAGCTTCTCCTTAACTTAAACAAATTAATTATCAGAATGGAGTATGCAAATATCATCTAATTGGTGCCACATGGCAAAATTTTTGTTATGCCAATCATGCTGGAGACAGCACGACAGTCCTTGCTTCTTCTAAGGAATCCACTTGGAAATGGTAATAGAATGTTTGCTTTGATTGGAGTAGGCAAAAGGGATGAGCAAAAGAGCTTCAGTCATATTTACATTGCCACTTTGTGTTGTGGCATTACAACACCAGAAAATTGATTCTCCAAATTCTAGTTCAGAGACAACTTCAGAATATAAACCAACATCTAATTTTATGCCCTCTGGGTATAATTATCCTATTCTGTTTGTCATTAAGGATGAAACTCATTGTCATCTCCGATGTTTGGCGTTTTAAAAATTTGAAAGCCAGTGTTTGTTTCTTTCTCTTCTTGTCCTGTACAATCAATATGCCTTTCTGAAACTGCTGTATACCTCTATTAGTTTCTTTTTTATTTCTTTTCAAGCGGAAGGTTGCAAGAACCATGTTTGTGTTCATTAAGAAATGAATTCTTCTTCACAAGAAGCTGCAGAAGGGTGAATCCTGAGCAATGGGGAAAGCTGTAGTTAGGCTGTTTATTTGTGTTTTTTTTCTAACTACTGTGTTTATGAAACTGAGTTCTCTGTGCACACCTTTGAAAGTAGGGCTATGATTAAATATTTACAGGTATGGCATGAGGAGTAGCTAATGAATGTCTCCAGTATTTTCAGCAAACAGTAACAGTGGTATGTAATGCACATGAAATAAAAGTTTTGTTCAGAAGTCTTACTAGTATAGTAAAGCACTTAATGCTCCAACTTGTATTAATATATAACAACAATGTCCTCAGTTAAGGTATTTCCTTCTATTTAAATTGCCGTGAATACCACAGTATTTTAGTTCAGAGAAAATCTAGTTAAAAGCTTAGCTTGCTCTATGTTTTTTCAAAAAGTATGTAAAAATTCTGAAGTTATGTGTGTCTGCTGTTTGCATTCACGTAAAAGGAAATGAGTATAGGATTTACATGCTGGCAGGATCGTCAGTTTGTGTGTTAGAAACCGTGGGCCTGCTTCTGCATCTTTGGCATAGGAGATGGAGCCTGGTGTTTGTAGGGAGCAGTAGGTGGTGGGATAGAGTGAAGTGCAGCAGAGCTTGAAGCCCCTCTGCTTATCTGGGGAGAGCTTGTGCTCCCCTGCAGCCCCTTCATACTTTACAGACAACATAGGTGGGAGCTATTGCCATGAGCACTGGCCAGTAATGCCATTTTGTGCATTGTTTTTTTGCTTTACTATAGCAGCCATGTAGCTGTGTGATGCACCTCAGGAGCATGGGAGAGATGGGGAAGTCCATTGCACAAGGTAATAATGTACTTTCCGAAGCTCAGAATTTGCCCAAGCTTACATTAGTTCTCTTTAGAAAGTGGTCAGGCAGTTGATGTCCTGCACCTGCTGCTTGTGCTGCTACTTCAGAGCATTTGGTTGCTCTTCTTATCTTCTTATTTGCTTATGTTTCTTGTTATGGAGAGGACCAAAGTCTCTCTGGGATGTGCTGAGGACTAGGGAAGCTGCTTCTGCTGCTGCATGTTTAGTAACAGAGGCCCTGGAAAAGGTTGTTTTTACTTAATAAAAGCCAAGTGTGTCTGCTTGATTCCAGATTTCAGCTTTCATTTCGAAGACAGTTTAAAAACCAGAAAGTTTTACATTTTCTCCTTTTTAAAAAGCTTTGTAATTTTGAATTGAACTTAATAATTTAACTTCATGGAGCAGTGATGGCTGCAAGACTTCTGTCTTGACTGTTTCTGATACCTGCAAACACCTTTTCACATCTGTCGGGGAGAGTCCTCAATGGGGCAACAAACCAGCATTTCCCTCCCTGAAAAGAGAGAGTGCTGCCTCTGCTGTAGGCTACATCTTTGGTTTTCATGTTTCATGACAGTAATGTTTTTGCTGCTTGGTGGCAGATCACAGAAGAGATGCAAGTTGAAACCTTTAAAACATACAGTGATCCCTTCCTAAAGTCCATAGGTGAAGTTTTATTGGCTTGTTTATTTTTGGTAATATGCCTGTGATATTCCTCTAAGGTCTTTACCATTTGAAAGTTGAAAGCTGTGTGATAAAAACAGACTTGTAATGAAACACAACCTCCTTATAGAAGTTTCACTAAAAATAGTTCTGGTGGTGCCCTGGGGGTGTTCATCAGCTAGCGACAGCGGCTGCATTTTCACAGCAGGAAAAGCAGGGCTGGTGAGGTCAAGGAGGATGAGTCTGTATTCCTGTGGGGAGCTTGGCAGGAGCACCCAGGGGTTTTTAAGGTTTTACAGGTAAAATGAATGTGGGTTTGTGACAATATTGTTTTAAAATACCTGGAAAGCTGAAAGAAGCCCAAAAGAATTCCCTTTCCATCTTTCAGTGTGTGTTTGTTTTAGGATCGTCAGGTATTAGGTCTAGCTGACCTTTACTTAAAACTTCCACGTTTCAAAACTAGAACATTCCAACTTAATATTGATCAATCTCTGCATGCTTCTTTGAAACAGAACTGCTAAGTTACAATCCTGGTTTTTGCTTTACTTCTTTTGTGCTTTTGAAAACAGTGCCCTGATTTACTCTTTGCAAAATGACTCACTGAAATGTCTGCATTTCCTAATCCCTACTCTGCGTGCTCTTCCTTTTCCAAATGATGAACCTGTAAAATCTGTTTTACAGGAAGATTTTCTGACTTCCTTATGCTCCTAAGTGCAAAATGGTATCTCTTGGGAGCCTGGATGCAAGTGACCATGTTCAGCACATAGTTTGACTGAGGTTACTGCTTGATCCCTGACTTGTGCCAACAGACAGGAGAGGTCCTGATAGACTAGAGATTTCACTGGGCTTGCAGGAACGTGATTACAATAAAAAACCCCTGACAGATGTCAACGTGATAGGATTCGAGCAGTCACTGCTTTTGTTTTTGTGTGGGAGGGAAACTTCATCAGAAACACGGATGAAATTCCAGCCTTATCTTAGGGAATGCATGTGGCTTTCAGGCACGCAGCAAGAGAAGAGAACCAGCGCCTTTTCAGGCTTTTTGCTTCTCTCACCCTGTGCAGAGGATAATCTGCTGCACCTTAATTTTAAAGTTTTTTGAACTCTGCTAGGATTTGAAATGAGTATTGTCATAGTGTGCTTGTGATGTCGTTTCCTTTGTTTGCCTATTGCCATATGCCCTGGCCAGCTCCATAGGAGACCTGTCTGGAGTGCCTTTTAATGTTTAGATCCAGCAGTGATTAGAATACACTAATGCCCAGTGGGTATATGTGTCATTTTTTAACAGCTGCCGAGCTTTCTCCCTGCTGCTCCAATTAACACATTCGGCGCACACTTGCCGGTGAGTGGGCTGTGTGTATGGATTAAACCACTTTGCTGTTTATTCATCCAGTGCATGAGACGCCAGAAATGGATCGGCATGTTTCCTGTTCTTACAACAAATGAAATCAAACGTGCTCCTGAGCCTGTGCTCGGGTAGATATGAGGGCAGCATTTAACTGCTGAATGGAAACCTGTTTTGCCTTGAGATATGGTTCAGTCCATTGACTAACATCTATCCCCGCCTCCCAGCCCCTCTTCAAATGATGGAGACACAGGATAGAGAGCTCTCATTGCTGGGCTTCCCCTTGCTGGCAAGCAGGTCTCTTCAACTTTGTCCTCTGCTGCTTAATAACAGCTTGAAATCCTGAAATTCTCCTTTTGCTTCAATGCTTTCCTCCTTTATTTATTTTCAGGTTGAAATATTCCAGTCACTAGATTTGATAAAGTGTGTCTGTGTGTGTTGTCCCTTTTTTTTTTAAAAAAGGGAAAACAATATGCTTCCTAGTCACAGCTGAGATAAGGGAGGGGTTGTTTGATGGTAGCGGAGCGGCTGGTGGGAGCTGCAGCTCTGCTCCAGCGCTTGATTCATGCTGGGACAGCTCTTTGTGAAGCACAGGGCGCAGGGGGCTGCTGGCTGGGGCTGTGAGTGAGGAAGGAGATGGAGCGCTTCTTGGGCTTTGTCAAGCAGATAAGAAGATCGAGAAGAAGAAAAGGCAAAAAGTACCGGCCAGAGGAGGATTACCACGAGGGCTATGAGGATGTGTACTATTATGCCTCAGAACATTTCCGAAGTAAGTATTTTGCATAACCTCGTTTTCCTTTGGCTGTGATAAATGTTATGTTCTTAAGATGCTTAAACTCCAAAAATGCAAACGTTATTCCTCCCTTGATAGAACCTGAGCCTCATGTATGTATTAAAAGTCAGTTCCTGTGAGAGCTCTTTCTGGCTCTGCTGCCAATTAACAATACAAAGCATCTGAAGTGGCACAGAAGCTCTCAAAGTAAAGAGGGTCTGTCTGCAGACCCTGGTGAGATTTCAGATGCAGTTAATCCAGTCTGACTGCTGGAAACCTTTTGTTAAAACGCTGCGTTGAGAAGTGAGTAGGGTGGTGGTAGCCCTTGCAGAGTGCCTTTGGAAGGCTGTGTGGATATTTTTAAAGCACTACAGAGGCAGCGAGCACTCGTTTGTAAGTTGAAGTTGATGATTAATGTTTGGTATTGAGGTAGAGTCAGTTTACTAAGCCTCTGCTGTGACCTGGTCTTTTCAATAGTGAGTAAATTGGGTGGGCTGGTTCCTCGCTGCAGGTCCAGGACCACTCCTGGAGAATTAAGTGGGGATTTTTTTTGCTGGCACTCACGTGATGGCACTCAGCAGCTCTGCCAAAACCAAAATAAACTACCCGCTCAGAAATCCCTGTGTGAACTGTATGCTGGACCATGCAGCCTTCTTAGAGTTTGTCTGCTGTGCCTGTCAGGCTTCAGAGCTGCTGGCCTGCCATGGTCTTCTGGAGGAGAGGATGTGCCCAGAGATGCCCACAGGGAAGGTGGGAAGCAATGCTCAGCCCCTGCCTGGGGTCTTGTGCAGCACTGTCAGGGCGAGGTGGTGGCAGTAGAACCAGCCATGAGCAGAAATTGCCTGTTTCTGGTGTTTTGGCCACTGGTTTGGGACCTTTTCAGTGAAGCTGTACCTTGTTGAGCTGCTGAAGTTTGATGCACTTTGTTGTTGTTCTGTACCGTATGAGTGGTTGTCAGTATTTTTTTTTTTTTGCTTCATTTTCACTTTGCTGAAATAAATCATGGTGTTATGTTTGTTTTAAGATAGAATGATAAATGTGATTGTGCCTTACAGCACCAGAGAATTGCTATCTTGTGGAACATTAGGAAATAAAAGAGTTGCTTTTATTGGCTTTCTCCCAGTGTGCCATGCTTGCCTATCTCCAAGAGAAATTAATGGAGGGTGCTTGGTTGTTTACAGGGCTGCTTCTTGATACAATTTTGTTTGTTTTCCATTTTTAAGCAAATTCATTGTGCTGATAATATTAAACTATGTAATTTATCTATGTAGTTAAGAGGGAGTTCTTGTGAAAAAACGACCTACTGGGGGGCAATGCAGGCATAATGGGTAACATAGTGACATAAATTCTGCTATACAAAACCTACTACAGAAGAATCAAAAAGTTTTAAATCTGTTAAGCACTGCAAAATTTGAAAATTATATATGTTTGTGAAAGCATGTAGCTTTTTCTCACTTTAATATGTAAATCAAAATAACATGTCAAATCTGTATGTCAGAATATTTCCCTAGCTGATTGTTGTAGTTGAAGGTCCTTTAAAGAAGAAAGCAAAGCCCCTCCAAAAACTGTCAAATGTGATAATGATTTCTTGAATGACAATTAATAAATTATTAACTCCTAACTTAATGTATAGCACTAAGATTGAGCCAAATATCTAATAGGTTTTTCCTTTTACTCTACCTAGAAAATAAAAGAATAACATACACTTCAGCTTATGGAGGTCATAAGTATTTCAGACTGGATGAAATGTGTGTCAGATTTTGAAGTGCTGTTTACAGCAGTGTTCAAGTACTCAGATTGAATTGAACTCAGAATAGCACACAGCCCTATGGAGGTGGATGCGCAAGGAGTTAGCTACTTCTTACAGTTACTTAAACCAAAGTCACAGGAGATTTGGGCCATGCAGTCTTCATAGAGATATCATCCCAAGCACAGTTCCTCCTCAAGTGCTTTTGTCTGGTCTTTCCATGTGCTTTATGTGTTAGTTTTGCTCGGATAGGTGTGGTAGTTTCTGAAAGCAATGTGCAAAATCAGAAAAGAAGCTGCTGGTGCTACTACAAATGCTCTCTTCAAATTGAATTTCATTTATTTGGGACAATGAAATGTTTCATATTTAATTTAATTATGGTCTGGTGTTTCACTGTTTACAGTACAAATTTAGAGTAATTGCAGTGCTTTTAATAGCCATTCCTTCTGCAGTGGTTTGCTTAGAAGAATGTGTGCTTGCAGGAAAGATTGTATTTATTGTTACGATTTCAGAATATCAGAGCTAATGAAATCAAATGCCTATTGTTCATTCAACTGAATAGAGCTGGAGCTTTTTTAGATTTAGTTTCCTTTCTCTATGTTGTTAGGCATCCCTTCTCCATCATCATTTATGAGTTATATATCCAATTAGCCAGTACATTTGAAGATTGTCTGAGACAATCACTTTATGAGCTTGTTATTCTCTCTCTCCCCCATTTGTAATACAGCTTAGAGTGTTGTATGGGGAGGCAGAATTAATGGAAAAATGCAGGAACTGCGTTAGAATAACCGCAGGATCAAACAAAGACAACAAAGTTAAAAACAAAATAGGCCTCTGGGAATCACAGGAAAAAGGTGACTTTAGTTTGTCCTCAGCCCAGCTGTGCCTGGATATTCACATATTGTCACTCCCACTGTTTGGTATACTGTCTTTACTCCTCCGAAGCTTTACCATGGAAGATGTTAGCCGTGCTATTGGGACACAGCTGGATGAAGAGAACATGCAATGCTGCCTAAAGCTCCCCGAGTTAAAAAAGATACCCCAGCTCCTGAGGCAGATGTGTAATTTCTTGGACATTTCATCCACATATGTGCAGTTAATGGATAATCTTATTTTGACATGCAACACCAGCTCTCCTATCTTTCTGAAGTGTCTGGGCTATGTAATGCTAGAAAAACTAAATAAAAGTGATTTTGGTACACAAGCATATACTGACATATACAGTCATCATACTCATTTCAGTGCAGCTTTGCAGTGTGAACATAGTGGGTTACGAAATTGCTACCCAACCTACTCAGACAAGTTGGTGCTTATTGTATAAAACACTTTAAAAAACATCATGCTTATCTTGAGCAGCATTACGGCACTGCCATTCAACCTATTCTTTACAATGAGGCTTTGCATGAAAAAGGCCCTTACTATATTATTACAACGACTGTTTGCAAACCATCAGGAATGCTGTGTAGCAGAACTTCCCAGAATGCTCCCAGAAATGACATATCCTATTGCTGAAGTCAGGGTGTTGTGCCAAGAGCTTTGAGTTTCAGCCTAGTCTTGAGTGGGAGTGTGGTTTTAAGGCATCATGGGACCCAGCCTGACTTGGTCACCTCTGACCAAAACAAGCACTTCTTCCCACACCCTAAAATAATTTCAGCAGTAAGTCTTTATTTTTCAAAATATTTGGAAGGATTTGGATTTCTTCCGACCTATTTTGGAACTTCGCAGGTTTCATGAAACATGCAGGCCTAGAGGGGAAATGCATCTTGTTAAATTTTGCCTTATGTTACTTCTGGTGTCTGTCATCCATCTCCTGAGAGATTTTTTTTTCTCATTGGTGGTTCTTATGATGATGATGTTCTTCTCAACATGGTTCACAGCACAGTCTGTTGGCATAAAGATTTTACTTTCTATGTAGATGCAATGGCACTATTAAGTAAGGATCAGAAAAAGCAATGTTTGAAGAATTCTGCTACTAAACACCTACTAACCTGAAAGGTCCCATGATTTTACCCTTAAAACCTTAAAATGTTCCATTTAGTCACCAAGGTCCGATGAATAACTTTCTTCTATCCTTCATCAAGGCCTAGTATATGTTGTGTAACAAGAGCATTGATAAGTTAGACAAAGTAATCTGCCAGAGTCTGCATCTGCAGTGTAGTCATGTATCATTTCCCTCTCTGCTGCCAGTTAATTATTTTATAATTCTGGTGTGAGAATCATCTGGTTCCTTGGTTAAGTACCATCAACCTCTTGAAATTTGTTCCCTAAATACATGTGATGGTCTTTCCATTGGTTTGTCCTTCTCCCTGCCTGTGTCATCACTAGAAAATGAGGGGAAGGTATTTGACTCCTAGCCTAGAAAAAAAGTAAAAATGAAAAACTGAAGGTTTTAAATGACTCAGAATTGAAAATGTCCTTTTTGTTGACCAAAATCTGGGAATTAATACAATTAATATTGTACATATGATACACTTCTTGGGATGGTATCAGCAGAAAAACTCCACTTAGGTGTTATTCTCCAACACAGCTCAATGTTATGGTGCAGAAACTCCCACACCATAGCTGCCAAAATGTTAGGACTAAATGTCTTTGAATTTCATACCCGAGATGGTTTTAAAGCTGTATTAAGTACATAAGACAAAACACCAAGGGGAGTGACATGCCTATGGTTTCTTAATACTGTGGTCAGTAGCAACATCATTCTTGTCAATATTTTCTCCGTTTTGTAAATTGGTATGAATAGCTCTTGTTTGCAGCAATCTCACTGATTTGATTTGGGTTGCAGAAGAGTTAATAATTTTAAGAGTCATGTGGTGACAAGGGAATTGGGTGTCTCTTGCTCAAGCTGCAGAGATGTTAATTGATCCTGAGGATGAGGAATGGAGGACAACTGCTTTTCATTTTACAATGATTGTGTGCTGCTAGTTTGCAGTTTAACTGGATGTGCTTTTGTGTGGGGGCTGTTCTTCACCTATCACAGATCTTGTCATGTCAGTACAGTAAAATCTCAGCTTTCATAGAAACTGAAGTATTTGATGATGTCTACGAGAAAAAAAAGGCTTGATAACCTGAATAGAGGATATTGCAGACTTCGAAAACACAATGAAAATAATATTTTTTAAAAATAACTAAAATTTATTGAAACATCTTATTTCCTTCATCTTAATAACTATTTTATGGTTGTTGGAATCTGGAGATTTTCATTAATGGACTACAGGTCCTTAGTATTTCTGCTTTCCATAAACCACTTTTTCCTGAGATCTGGGTACCCCCAACACCTCAAGTTCATCATGGATGTGATGTCCAGACAGACTCTGTCATCACAGGGCTACCTTACCGTGTCAGTCTGCAAGCCAGCCACAGTGACAAAGGAAGCTGCTGTATTTGAGCTTTATTGCTGGGACAGGCAGTGTCAACTTCCCCATTCAGAATGAAACAAAAGTGGTAGCAAGTGATGTTGTCTCTGCTTCCACTGCTAAGACTTCCAATGTGACAACTGCAATATTTTCCATTTTGGATGAAATTCACCCAGTCGATAGATAAAGGTCTACCCACATGCTCGTTATCTTGCTTTTTTGTCTTCTTCAACACACATAGGTGTTAAAAACTGTTGTTAAAAAACTGTTGCGTTTTTTGTAAAATAATTGGTCATTGTATCTAGTGCAGTTTTATATTCCATGACAGCCATCCTCTTGCAGAGAATCGCTTGACTTCTGTTGAGCTATGTGTGTGTTTTGGAGATGATCCCATTTATCTACCTTCTTGCTCGTCATGGTTACCAGTGACAGTCAGTGAAAGTGGAACCCAGGTGGAGGAGAATTGCATACAATCCTCATTTTATAGACAAGTCAAGCTAGTAGGAGTAGGTAATAAAAAGAAGACTGTTAGCACTCATCAGCCTCCCATGAAATTATTTATGTTTTCTAATCCCATAAGAAATATGCATATATTAAAATCTTACTTTACTCCTTTTCTGTCTTATATTAAAACAAGTAAGTCTTGGCATGAGGCTTGTGTTTGTAGATGTTTAGTCTGAGTAGTGGCTTTAGCTGCATTATGTTGTTTATATAATTAAAATGTAATAAACTGGTGGTGTTACTTGTGCTGCAGTAGTGTGATGCCCAGCCACACGGTCTGTTAGTGTGGCACCTAAACCTGAGGCTGTGGGGTTCCCTGCGGGACTGGAGTAACACATCTCTTCTTGCTGGGCAGGTGTGTGCTGGTTTTGGTGAAATGTTTTCTTTATTTGTGAAACAGGCCACAAAAGCCTAACTTTGTTTTTTCCTTAAAACTGTGCTGCAACAGCCAGTTTTAAGTTTGTTAGTAATAGGATTGCTTTTTTAAATGACCCTTTGTTGCTCTTCTACAAGTGGCCCGTAGCCTCCCGGGGCAGCACAGAGCATGGATAGTAAAACATTGGTTTGGAATTACTTGAGGGAAAACAGCTTATTTATTTGAAGGCACTGAAATAATGAGACCTGAGTTATGTAGTTCTTTGCAGTGGAAACACTTCTCCCTTCTAGCAATTACGAGTATACAATTTCTGTGCTACTTTTCTTTCATTTACTTTCCAATCTAATTCTTTACTGAATAACTAAAGATCCTGATTGTTCCTGCTCAAGAAATTTACTCTTTCTAGGTCTTCCTCTTCTTACAGTGGTTGCTGGTATAAGGTTATACTTTGATGTTTTAGAGAATTTGGCACCCTTTATATTTTAGTGTGTCTAGAATATATGACGTTCACATTCAGACAGAGAGATCTGGGCTTCCTACTTCCTGAAATGATGTGTAAGTCCTTGGTTTTAATCATGGCTTTGTCAGTTTACATCATGAACATGTAGTGATGTGATTATTTTTTCCCCTTGGATATTGAAGTCAATGAAGTATCAGGTTAAAATGAAGTGAATGAAGTATCAGGTTTTATGAACTAAGATTAAAGAGAGAGGTAGAAGCAACTACTGAGGTGTCAGTTTTAATATCAGCCTTTGGCTCCAATGGAAAACTTGAAACAATTAGTGGAACAAAGAAAGAAACAATTTAAGTCCCCTGCTGATGAGATTATAAACATTTATTGAATGATTGCTGTGTTTTGTTAGCAGGGCATGACAGGAGCTGTCATTAATCATCATGAGTACAAACACACCTGTTTACCATAGTTATTATTTCTGTAAGACAAATGTGGTGGTACTCGCTGTATGTACAGAAATTATTGGGCAATTTTGTTTAATGTTTTTCAGCAGAAAAGCACAGGGGTTGTGCTGTGACTGGGTACAGGGGTCCACAATGACCACACTGCTGATGACCCAGGCACCTTAATGCTACTGATTTTGTTCAAAGGGCTTTCTAGTTTCCTTCTGAAACCCAGGAAATGATACACAAATCAGCATTCTGAGGGCACGTACTCCAGATTTAAAAGGCAGCAGAACTAAGGGTGCCTCTAGGACCTTCATTTGGCCTTTCATTAAAGAGTCCTTAATGAAGGACCTGATCACTTTTGCTGTAGTGCTGGTGTGACAGAGGCTGTACCAAATCCTGTCAGGGCTCATCCCTTGTTTTCCTCACATGAGAGCATGAATTTGCAGATGTCTGACACCAGTTGCTGTAGCCAAGGGAGGTTTGGTTTGTATATACAAAAATTACATAAGTCACAGTCTGAAAATCCAGCCATAAGGCATCTCAGGCTGCAGCCTTACAATTCTTACATACCTTTGATGATAATCTTCCGGTTCTCTGGTTTTCTGACTCTGAGATGGGGTTAATGGTACCTCTCCTTCACAGATACGCTGTGGAAATAAGTGTTTGCTAAGCTAGCAAATGCTACAGTGATGAACACCACAGAACTTGGGGAGAAATTAATGTCTGTCCAGAGAGAAGGGCTTGAATAGTGGGTGGGAATTAAGGTATGGAATTACATTTTGAGCAATGAAGGGAAAGCAAGGTCTTAAATAATTTATCAGGTATTTAAAACAATTTCTTTTGGGCATTAAATGAAAAGAGGTCTCATGTAAGAAGTAGATCAGGTAATTAAGGACTATGTTGCAATGCATATGCAAAAGGAGGCCAAGCTGAGAAATTCTTAAATCTGTAACTTTCAGTTTGCTTTTTTCATGTTTTTTGTGAGTGTGCACATGCATGCAGTAGAGAACATGGAGCCAACATGCCTTGGGATTTAGTATGCCATGGAAATTTCATAACAACATGTTACAAATGTAATATTTGCTATAAATGAATGAAAATTTTCTTGAAGTTAAGATGCAGAAGTAAATTTTGACGAGTGGCCATAGGATCTGATGACACGTGTATCACTTCAGTGCATTCTGTAGTAACAGTCCCTGTGCTGACACCGTGAGGGAACACTGGGGGCAGCTGGGGGACAGAGGAGGGAGAAACCAGATTTGCTTTTTGGCTGTCTCTGGGTACTTTGAACAGATGATAAGAGACACTTGAGGTGACCTATCTTTGAAAAGATTACTGTGGGAAGAGCCAAACTTTGGAAAGCAGAAAGGAGAAAAGAGAGATTTAAGACAGCTCTGGGGGAAATGCAATGAAACCGTGAAAAAGAAAGTGAAATCAAAAGTACATAGATATGATGTGAAGTATTAACTCAGTAAATTGATCTCAAGTCTGTTTGCAAATGCTTCCTTTGAGTGTGTTTAGCAAGCTCTGTGGCTGCTCAGGTCTATATTATTTTGATAACATTGTCCCTCTCCCAGAAGGGTAAAAGTCCTCACTTAACAGTGCACTCTGTTACTATTCTGTCAGCTGATAGCATCTCTATTAAAAGAGAAAATAAAGTATTCACAATGTATTACAGGTAAATGCAGCAAAAAATGAACAGTGTGAAAACATGTTTAAATACGGAGATATTTTTGCCTTTTTGCCCTTGCTTTCTGCAGGTTAGAGTAGGGAATATTTTAAAGCCCTGATGACCTCCTACCTGCAGCCCGTTTTTAGGAGCCCAGTTAAGTTGTGTGGTCATCAAGGGATGCGTCACAGCAGTAGCTGCAGGCTGTGGTGCCAGCTGTATTAGCACCGAATGCTCGGAAATCAAAAGGGATGTTTGCCACGCTGTCTGATAGCGATGTTGCATCTGACAGCCCAGTTTAGGGAAAATGAGAAAATGCTTGTGAAGGAAAGTTGGGAGAGAGCCTGGATCTATGGCAGAGCACTGCCAGCAGCAGCAGCAGTGCTCAGGTCAGTTGTCAGTAAATCTAAATACGTCTGGTGGCATTTACAGTTTGGAAGGCAGGAACACGGATTTTCCATTGCGTGGTGGTAGAATGTCACGTGGCCTGTCATGAAAATGCTACGCTCCCTTTCATTGCTGAAAGGAGACCAGAATGACTTCTGAAGTGAAGAAACCAAAGCTGGTCAGGCTGGTGGTTATAGCTGCCCATCAGTAATTAAATAGAGTGCAGCGTGGTGGTGGAACTCTGAAATCCCCATGAATTTAATGACATTGTGGTAGTCTCTGAAATGCTCCCTCTGTAGCTTGACCCATATTTCACCTGGGCTTCACAGATTTGCAGAGGAGTTACACAGGCTTTCCCAGCATTTCTAAATCTGTCGGCATTCACTTCTGCCATACCCTGGCAGGAAAAAAGAGAGAAGTCTTCTGAAGCTTAGGTTAGTTATGATTTACCTATGTTTTTCTTGGTTTACACTAAACATCTCACAGAAATAGAAGTGTATATATGAATGTGGTAGGTTTTGAAAACAATCAGCCGCTCCCCAACTGTCTTAGCAGGCTTCTTCAGGCAGGGGATACCCAGCCCTGTGCTACAGGAGAACAGAGAGGAAGAGGTTTGTCTCCTGGAAGAGCACAACAATCCCTTTAAAATGCTGCCACTTCCAAGCGTATCACAAGGGATGGAGAATGCTCTGAACGGTTTTATTTTGTAACTGGTACTTGATTTGTGTGCTGCAATTCGGTGTTTGTGTTTTGTTCTAGGGAGGGTAGAAAGTAGTGATCCTTTCTAGTTTATTTTGGATTTTTTGGTATAGTTTTTTTCCTTCACAACTCCTTTGAACTCAAGCTCTTATAACAATATGTAAGGCTGTGGATTTTATAGGGCAGATTGTGTCCTGCAAATTGTTTCCACAGACTGAGCAAAACTGTTGAAGGCTGTTCTAGTTACAGCCTGGAGTTTGTGGTCCTTTGTCTTGTACAGATAATTGAGCTTTTTACAGCCACATGTCCATTCACAATAGGTTGTTTTCTTCCTTTTAGATAGTAAAAGAAGTTTATTAGCTGTTGGTTTAAGTCTCTTACAAAAATGTTGCTCATGGCATAATTATTAAGGAGGTTACATCAGTGTGAGTAGAGGACCAGGCTAAGGCAACACACTGATCCATTGGAAGAAAATAGCTTTAATATACGGAAAATGCTCAAATCTTTTGTCTTTCTCACAAAATTGCAATAAAGACAATTTTTTAAATTCTGTGAAAGCAATTGATTGGAATTAATCCTTACACAGCTTTAATACGTTTGCGTTCCATGCACTGGTAAAATGCTGGTGGATTTTCAGGTAAGGAAAATGTAGTTTTGGTGAACGAGCTCTAATTTTGTGATAAAATGTCTTTTAAGTCTTCATGACTTGGTAAATATGTCTTATGTGATGAATGAATGCATGGTTAATAGCAGCAGCTTTATGCTTTAGTTCTATGTAAACTACCACCAACTGCTACAGGGATGTGTACAAATATGGAGAAAAATGTAACTTGATTTTGAGTTACCTACAGAAGGTGATTAATAAACACTTATGATCAGTTCTGCTAATTTTAACTGTTTCTCTAAATAGTTAAAATTGTTATTGAAATTGCAGGTAATATTTTCTTGGTCACAAGTCATATTTTTTAAATGCACTGCTGAACTAAGCTGAAAAAAGACTCTGGGAAACATGTAGTATTTAAAAATCTGTGATAGTTCAAGAGGTGAATTTTTCTGAGTTTTTCCTTCGATTATTGTACTTTAGAAAATGATCAGTGCTTTCCAGAAGATCACTGAATGGTTTATCTGTCTGTAGGCTTCTAGATTCAGCTTGTGGAATCTGGAAAATTAGTCTAGTTTTGAAGTTCAGTCTAACATAGTAACAAGGACCATGGTATGGAGAGAAGGGTTAGGTGATATCTAAATGAGAGAACACACATTTTGGCATTATATACAGCCCAATGTGGCAGCTTTTTTGTTTTGTTTTGTTTGTGGTTGGTTGTTTTTTTGCTTTTGTTTTGTTCTGTTTTTTAATCCTTCCCCAACCCCCTTTCTCTCTGCTGGTGTATATAGTTCTTTAATTCTTCAGCTGGGCCCTGGGCAATTGAATGACCCTGTTTTCCTGACTTGGTTTTTTTTCCAAAAGTGGAAATTTTTTGTATTTTCTGAATTGCATACATGAAACCCCTTTCTCCTCACATATCCTGAAGTCTTTTAAAGTACTTGTAAGATAAAGTTACTGGCACACAGTACCTCCTGAATTTGCAGTCTAGTAAAGATTTTTCGTGCAGTTTTGTCATAAAATCAAACCATTGTTGCAAAGGGGAGATAGCTGTGAATCTAAACCACTACAATAGCCAACTCATCCCATCTGCAGTCATTTAAACCCTCAGCCAAGGAAGGCTTCCTAGTCATATTCAGACTGGAAAGAGTGTATTCAGAGATGTGTGTCTTACTAATGCAAGATGTAAAATGCCTGCTCCTGCTCTACAGTGCATGGTTTACTTTTAGAAAGCATAAGTTACTTGTGTTCTGTCTGCCAGCTGCTCTTTCTGCTTACTTATTTATTTAAACAGACTAGTGTGTGCTGCTCAGCAAGCCAGGGGGATGGCCAGTTGTTAAATGTGACAGCACAGTCTAGAGCTCAAGATGAATGTGTCCTGCCTTTGGGCTTGACCCAAAGCTGCTGGGGATGCCTTAAATTTAGGCTAGGTCAAAAAAATGTGAATAGGAAGCTGTTTGGGAAAGAAGCAAAGGAAGTTCAAATAGCCTTTGCGTCTGCAAATTCAGCTGTTTTAGTCAGAGGTTCTGGTCTTGGGTTTTAATGTGTTTTTCTGTGCATCTTAAAATGCATGGGAAGATTTATTTGTTTGTTTATAGCTGCTGTATGGAAAACAAAGCTCTCAAAAATCTGTTTGCAGTAATTGCACTTTTTGTGCTTGGTGTTTATTTTATCAAGCAGATTTGCAGAGCTGACAGTAGGAGGGTTTTTGTAGGTTTTGCATTGTCTCAGCTGTGCCTTGCTGTAGGCCAGCCAAAGACTTGGTCCTGCAAATGTCAGGCATGTGACTCCATTAGTGTGAGTAGTCTCACTGGTACAGGTTAAATGTAAGTCTGTGGCTGGGAACCTGAAAGAAAATGGTGTGTGTGGGTAGAACAAAACAGAAATTTAATGGTTTCTTCCCAGTGTGTTGTCTGTACTGTGTTTCTGTACACTGTACCCATTTCTGGCAGAGATAAAACATCTTTTAACTGAGAGATCAGTATCTCTCTATTGTTTCCTCTAAGAGAATTTGTAAGCATGGTGGTTCTATTTCATTTCAGTTCTCAAGGAAATTGCTCAGACTTCAAAAACAAAGAAAGTTGATTATTTCTACATTATTTCATTTCAGTGCATTATGTCATTAAAGCTGAAGAGGAAAACCTGCTTCTGAAGGACCACTGTTGACAGGAATCACTAGCCTGGAGCACAGAATTCAATAATCATTGATTAATACACTTTATTGCTGATTTCTTTTCTTTGGAAAAGCCAATTATTCTTGCCAATATCTTTTATACATGAGCCTTCACTTAGAATTTAAAATTGTAACCTATAATAATATTAACATTTTAAACTGTATAATGCTTGCTGGAGGGCAGGAGGTGGGGAAAAAAGGAAAAGAAAGACAAAAAGTGAGACTTATTTGATGCTGACCCTAAAATGCTGTTCCACTGGAGCAAAACCTGAAGTAGATAGATGTATTGTAGTAAATATTAAATGTGCTCAATTGCCTGCCAAGTACAGTGATTTTTTATTTATTTCATTTTTATTCACTCTGAATGGAAAATGGGTTTGTATGGAGTTTTATAGAAGATATGACTTCTTCTCTTTACTGTTTGAAAGCCAATTGCTGTTACAGAATCCAAGCAAATGAATGTGTGCTCCCTTTGGTAGGGAGGCCAGTGGGGATGCTGTAGTTGTAGACTGATTTTTGGAGAGGATATGTGTATGTGCACATAGAAAATGCACGTGGGGTGGGTAAGTGACAGCTTGAGGTTCTTTGATAGGGTACAAAAGATTGGAAATGTCAAAAGATACGCTGTGTGTTTATATTGATCTCTTTGCTTGGAGCAGCTCAGTGTTGTTTCTTCAGATGTGTGAAAAGAAGCACCTGAAGAACTTGCAGAAAAGCAAACTTCTGAGGTGCAGCCACTATAGAATAAATCATTTACATCTGGAAGATCAAAGGCACAAAGCTTTGGTCTCTGTGTCTGCAGTTAGACTTAAGTCTAATGCAGAACTTAGTGACCACCTTTGCTGTATGAGAGTGCTGTTGGTGTCCATAGGGCAGGGGGGAGCAGGCATGGGCACTCCTTCTGAGCTTCTCCTGGGAGAGCAACTATTAAGGGAAAAAACCCTTGATCCTGAAATTTCAACTCAGATATTTCAACTCAAATATCTCTGTATGTATATATGTATATATCTGTTTCAGGAATCATGACTTTTGATTTCTGAATGACTTTTTTGCTTTTCTGCACTTACTTCAAAAGCAGCATGTACAAAATCCCCTTATGCTGCTCCTTAAGTGTAGATAAGCCTGCATTTCTACTCAGTGAGCCTGTTCAGATTGTGGAGGGGGAAAAATGAGCAATCTCCCTAACAGGCAAAGTTCCTGTATCCTCAAGAGTTCAAACAGCATCAAAACCACTTCAAACATGTTTGGGTTTTTATCTGGAAATTATTTTCTTGGCTCTGTGTTTTGCCATAGGATATAAGGAAGTAAATATTTATTTGACATGAAGACTTTTTTCTGTATTGCATGTGTTGGGGATGCCTCCCTCTCAGGCTTGTCTGCAGGCTGCCTGTCTGTCCCCTGAGGTTGACACTTCTGTGCTGCTCAGGATCTGATGGACAGCACTTGGCATGGGAGGACACCAGCAATTCTTTTACTAATATTTTCTAATTGCAGATAAATAGTGAAGTAAATCTTACCCTGTCATTTCTTGAAGAATGATTGAAATGTAGGAGAAAATTTGTGGTTAATTTTTTTCTTCTTTTTTCTTTTATTTTTGGTCATTTTCTTTTTACTTTGCTGGTAGTCTATATAGATCAGTTTCAGGTGAGAGCAGAGGTACTGGGTGAGGAGGTGTCAGAGAGAGGACAGTGTCCATGTCCATTTCATAGAATAATTAAGGTTGGAAAAGACCTCTAAGATAATCAAGTCCAACTGTTAACCTAACACTGCCAAGTTCACCACTTAAATGATGCCCCCAAGGGCCACATGTAGATGGATTTCCAAAAACTTCCAGGGATGGTGATTTCACCACTTCCTTGGGCAGCTTGTTCCAATGCTTCACAATGCCAGTGAAGAAACATATTCTGATATGTAATTTAAATGTTGCCCATGCTCATCTCTGCTCCATAGCAGGCAAAAGTACTTTTTTCCTAGACATATGTCTAGCACCAAGTCTGGCCTCCGTCCACCTTCTCCTTGGGTACATCGTATACAGTCCTACTGAAGACAAAATAATGTGTGATTCCTGTGTGAGCTTCAGTTTATCTGGACATGGTGATGAACTGGTGAAGGCTAAGAATAGTTTTGTCTAAATAGGATTTTATTAAATGTGCAAATGGAAACAAATAGATGGGCTTCCTCCCACCCCATGTATTTTTTTCTGTACAGAACAGTATATGTCAATCTCAAGATTGTGAGTCTACTCTGGGAAAAGGGTTTGTGACTTTTGGATAACCTTTAACTCTAGGAACCATTCAGAGATGCAGAGTTGCAAAATTATTTTTAAATGTCAGCCTGTCTACAGCTTGTTTTTCAAGTATTCTAAGACTAAAAGTGCCTAAAAATATTGCATCTGTGTTTCTGTATTGTAAAAGTTGTTTTTACTAAGCCACCTATGGGACCACCAATATTGTAAACTATTGAAGACTTGTCTCTTCACTTAATTTACTTTGACTTCTCCACTTTATTTAATTTGAAACCCGTCTCAAAAAATGTGAGGGAATGAGATTTATTTCTACAAAAACTGAGCTGACTGGCCCACATACACCCTCAATTGAGACGGATGAATGCTAGAAATGAAATACCATGTTTAGAGCACTGGTGTATCAGACAGGAACAGTATTCAGTAGAAGGCCAGAGGTTCCTCCTGATGTCTCAGCCACCTCCTCTGTTTGTCTGTTCAGGTCTGTGTGGGACCTGCTATGATTTTTTCTAGTTTTACACGCTGCTGGAAGCCTGGATTCATGAGTGCTGGCATTAAGCTGATGTGTCATTGTGCAGGACAAGTGGTGACTTGGCACCCCAGCCCCAGTTCTCCATCTCCTTCTACCTCTCCTGAAAGCCCTCTTCATAGGTGGACGCCCCTGATGCAGCAGCTCGTGGTTTTAGCTTTTGTTGGGCCAAATCAGATCCCACGCTTACCCACCTAACTTGTACTTTCCTGCACAGCATTTAAAGCATTTATAGGAAAAAGAAAGGCTTTCTGAAAACAGTGAGGAAGAAAATAAAAAATAGTTAATTCTTCTTGTCAGTAAAATGTATTTACTCTTTACTTACAGTCATAAAATGTTTGTAGTGGTGAGTTTTTGCTTGTCTAATTAATACTGGCTAGATATTGACTGTGTGTATGATTATTTTTTCAGAGACACCTATTGAATTAAGGGAAACAAAAATCCTTTGCAATTATTAAACTTTCACCTCAGATGTATTTGGTATTTTGATGTACAGCCTTTTCCTGTTCTGATTGCCTAGCCTGAATATTTTATTTTCCTCTGCATGTATTTGTTCCCAAGTAAAAATTCTGTCTGTGTGAGAAATACTTATTAATGTATTTATATATATATAAAATATATAAAATTTGAGTTGTCTTTCTGAGCAGTCTTCATGCTTTTTACTTTGAAAATGGCTGAGCATACTGAATGAAATTAAGTGTAGGTTCAGTGGCTGCAAAGATACTATTTTTGGAAATTGAATGTCAGGCTATGTAGGGAATACCAAAACTGCGTAAATCTGTTGAGTAGGGTTGTGGGGAAACCAGACTGGGGGTGTATGGATTAAGTGAAGTGTGTTTAGATGTCTCAAATAATTGTTTCCAAGCAACTACTGCCAACTCTTGAGAGTAAAGTTAATTTGCTAATGGGAATATTGGACCCTTTGAAATGCCATTTCAAGCACCAAGTTCATTTTAGAGATTTAATAATTAATCAAAGTGACTGTATTAAATGTCACTGAATATATCCATGTGTTGCTGTCATACCTCTCTCTCACCATGAGTTTCCAGGCTCTTAATGATTAACACAGTGGGATCTATAATGTAGTAGCAATGCTAGTGCTCTGGAAGGCACAGTACCTCTTGAACATTCTTACTGCAAATTCTTTAGCTTGGACTTTGTTATAAGCAGTGGATATAAGGGGTGCTTTTGATGGATTAAACTACACCCACATCTTGCTTAGAGGTTGCTTTTCTTCATTTCAGAATTGAATCCAAAGATACAGGGCAGGCTCTTCAACTCCCACTGTCACTCCCCCATGGCTCTGCTGGAATAGAGATGTTGCAAGGAAGATGCCAGGGCTGCAGAGAGGTGCGGTTAGCACAGGGAGATTGGCTCATAGAATTTGCCTGGCTGGTTTCTCTGTATTTCATGTGCCTAGTTGCACATTTTTGTGGTCATTCATGTGGTCATTCAAGGTGTGCTTATCCTGTGAAGGAGGATTAAAATGATAGAGTGTCTCATTTTACACACCTGTGCAAATGTGCACAGATCATTCAAGGCATCAGTCCTGGTAATGCAAGAAATAATAGCAGATATATGTGATACAAATAAAGGGAAATTGCAACTTGTAGCATGTTTTTCCGTGACTGTGGTCCTGGAAAAGCAGCAGATCTTTTGCACTAGCAGAGGTCTCTCTGTGGTTGTATGCTGTTTTGGTAGTCCTGTACTGCAGTGGATTACTCTGTGTGTGTCTGTACACATGCACACACTTGAGATAGTTCAAGAAAAGCCTTCCAGCCCTCTGGGAAGGAAGAAGTCACTCAGTTCCTAAAAATCCACTTACATGCAGAACAGTGTACTGTCTAGAGTGGCTTGCAGTGCTCTCTAGAGCAGCATTGAAACACCAGACACTTACTCCAGCTTCTTCATAATAATCTTGTTTTTGAGAGAGGCACATGCTTCATGCACTATGATAGAGAAGTCATGTTAGCAGTGAATACTTGTGTAATGTAGTTGCCATATAATCATGGGCTAGACAGGTCAGAAAGGACTCTGGAGCATAAGGTTTGGTAGTGGGCTTTTCAAAAGCTTGTGGCTCAAGCTGGTGCTTGAGGGAAGGTGCTCTGGGCAGCAGGCATGCTGTGTTAAGAGGATCCAGGTCATAATGGTCTAAAGAGGGCTACTAGAGCTCCCAGTCAGTAGACAGCATTGGTTCCCTGAGGACTTGAGTCACTCAAGGTAAGCTGCCAGGCTGTATTCTTTTGTTATTTCCCATAGCTTCTCTTGTGAGAGATGACAGTCGAATTGCACAGCTTAAAAGGTCTTGGGGGAAAAAAAAGAGAGGCTGTACTTCTAAATGATCAAAATTATCAGAAGTCCAGCATCAAAAAAGACAATGGCTTTGAAAAGGCATATTATAAGACAGTAGGATTTGTGGGGACTATGATTATTTCAGAGCTACATTTTTGTCTCTCAGAATCTGTATGGTTCTTTAGAAACATCATTGCCCATAACCTTATATCAGTAGTGTACAAAAATATTTGCCACAAAACATTTAGGGAAATATGGCCTGAATAAGAGGCCTCTGAGGTAAGTAAGTGATACGGCATTTGCTTCTGCAAAGATGGTAGTGAATCCAGATAGTCAACATACGGAAGTAATCAAAGAATTCCTTTAACTATACAGCTGCCTGCATCCTGATACACCATGAGTTTTATTCACAACTTTGTTTTCCCAGCGCTTCAAAAAGTTGCTAATTGAAACTAATAAAGTTAGAGATTACTTCATATTTATTTATTAGACATAATTCAAATACAGAGATGTTTTTTGTTCTGGCTGTAACACTGAGTTCCTACCACTTCCCGCTTCTGGGGGAGCTGGTGACTGCTCTTCCATTCAGTATGTGCTCATCAGCTGCTGGTGGATGTGTATGGACCACAGCTGGGCTGCTGCTGGCAAGCCAACAGGCTTTGCCCAAGAGGCCCCTGGAGAAGGGGGCAGAGCACCTGGTTGGATGTATACTGAGCCATAGGTTCAGTATCTCTGGGCTGCTGGAATGCATGGCAGGACTGCAACGGTAAACTCATCGTGAGGGAGTGTCCTAGGGCCCAAAGAATAAGGAGAAACCAACAACTCTTAAAGCTAAAGGGAAGCACCTCCAAAGCAAAGCGGAAGATTGGGATTTCTCTTGGGATGCAGTGAAGTAACAGTTCTTTCCCTTGAATTCTCTATGGTCTTTGTGTTCTGCTCTTAGACATGCTGACTTAGTGGTGGACACTGTAAGCAGGTTCACAGACATCAAAGATTTGATGGCAGTGAGGAGATCTTGCTAGATAGAATGGGAATTTTCAGTGCTTCTTGAGCACAAATTTAAGTAGAATTATTTGTTAAAAGAGTAAAAAACAAGGAGTTTGGGGGTGGTGTATATATCTCTAATTAAAAACAAAAGCTAGAGGGGTTTATTAAAATGTGAAAAATGCAGGGGGTGATTGTTATGTCAGTGGGCAAGAATTAATAGAGTGCAGTAGAGTCAATTGTGTGCTACGAAACCGTATTATTTTATCACTGAAACTGTGCTGTCACTGGAGGCTTTGAAAGCATTTTTTGGCTATGGGAAATGTTTTTCTTTGTTTACTGAAAAATGTCTCAACTTCTGGATATAGCACAGTACATCAAAAAAAGATACAATTAAATGTTGCAATGTGCCTGTTTAAAACCTAAAATGGAAATTGCAGGGAAAATTGGGGTTTTTTTTAAGCCTTACTCTGCTAGAATTTCTCATAATGTGGAGATTATCAAAATCTTTTTCTTTTGCTCTGCTGAAATTTAGCAATAACATCTATGTTTGTAAACATTTTCATGTTTATACAAGATTGTCAGAGTAGTAAAACAGGGATTAAAATACTGAAGATCATTGTTTTCTTTTTCTATTTTCACTCATAACGTTTACTTTATGTAGTTTTCTTTTATAACCACTTACTTAGTTGTCACTTTTTTTATCAACCTTTGCTGTAAAATTAGGAGAGAGTTCAAAATACTGTGAAAATTGACATAAAAAAGGAAGTTACATCCACCACAGCAGATAGAGCAGAGTAGGGTGAGCTTGGGTCTGTTTGCTCTCATTCATGCAGCTGTACCCTGGGTTTCCCCTGAAGTCTGAACATTTCCTGTTAGTTTTCCTTCTTACACACGTAATTGTATAAATCGCATATCTCTCGATATTACCAGCACATAGGTATGTAAATAGGCAAGAAATACAAATACATCAGAAGGCAGCATGTGCCCTTGCTGCCTGTGAGGAGAGGGAGCAGGCAGAGCTGAGGCAGTGCCAGCTGCGTGCCCAGGCCCCGAGAAGCGCAGCCGTGCGTTCCACTGGAGCGTGAAGCATCACCGAGGCATCGCTTGAGCCTTGACTGCCAGGCGTGACGGTAGTTTTGCCCCGAGAACATGTCAGAGTGCCTTGAAAGACTCTTATGTCAGGAAATCCTCTGGGATTAATTTCATTTCCTCTGAGCGTTTTTCCTTTCAGTCACCTTCTTCCCAAATTTCAGATACAGGAGCTGAGAGGGGAGATGAGTCACCAGAGCTGATTAAACTACAGGAGAGCAGCATATTAACTGGTGTTCTAGAAAGAGCTTCCCCCCCACAGCACATGGGAGCTGCCCCAGCTCCATGGAGTAATGTTCTGCATTTGCCAGGTCAAACTGTGTGGTAAACCTAGAAACCAAAATAAATTCCCATCCCATTCTTCCTCTCTACTGTGTATAAGAAACTGACAGACACCATTTCAATCCTCATCTCCTTGAAGATCTTCCTAAATATTTACCTGATTTCATTCTAGCCCTGGTGAGTAGCAGTTTCAGAAATGGTCCAAATGGGAAAGATGTTTCCAAAAGTGGTTGTTCCCTTGTGCTATGTGTTTCTGGAAACACAGCTGCTGCCCAAAACTACTTTTATGGGGGAGGAATCTTTGCATGTCCCCGTAAGTTAGCAGAGTGGACATGAGATGGCTATATATATATATGCATACATATAAGGTATGTGAATTTGAAACTAACTTTCAGATCTCTGGACAGCTAAAATTATTTTCCAGGTACTCCCCAAAAAGGTTAGAAACTGTGTTTTTGTCTTTTTCTCAATATTTTACTTCAGTTGTGTATCCCAGATCTGGGCTCAGCAGTCAGTGAGCTGTTCTTCAGGTCGTAGGGAGGTCTGTTTTGGAGAACCAATTCTTCATAAAATACACATACTTGTAATAATGACGGTAGGAATAGTTGCACTGAGGTTGTGTGATTGCTTGTAAAACAGAAATGCAGGTAGTAGAGACTAACACAGATAAATTCTTCTGTGGCTACAGCCAGCTTACGTTTTGCTTTTCATTTGCTTTTCCCCATCCTGTAGTCTTTGGATGCCACAGCTTCTAACACCTTCATTTGCATATGCTTAGAAGAATGGAATTCCCTCATGAACATCCTTCTTCCCCTCAGTTTTGTTGTACTTGACCTACTTTCCAGTGCGTTTCCCATCATTAACAAACATCCTCTCTAACAGCCAACCTGTGAGGAACAGCTAAATGAGCATCCCCACCCTTCATGACAGTGCATAGCTGGCTGTTGCAGAAAGTGCGTCCCAGTAGTTCTTGTGGACTGCAGAGTACTCCCTGATGAGTTGCACTTGTTTCCTTTAGGCTGGTTTTAACAGCAGCACCCACAAAGATTGCTATAGTTATCTTGAGGTAGAAGAACAGTCCCTAAGCTGTGCACTCAGCTCTGCTAACATTGAAGATGAGTCTGTAAGGGGAAAAGGTGAGAAAATTATCAGCAGAAATGATGGTAACTTTTATTTTTGGGAAGTATTACAAGCCAGTGCTTTGACAAGGTGTTGTGAGAAAAAATTCAAATAACCATGTACTCCAAATCAAAAGAAATCTTGACATTTTGAATTGACACTAAAAATCAGAACAAGTGGTATTATGATACAAAAATGTCAGAGGATTTTCTAGATACATTTTTGAAAGAAACTTAATGTGCATGTAGCTCAGTAAGCTCAACCTGTGCAGTGTGGCTGCAGGCCTGGAAACGGGGCTGGATCCTTTGCCTGGTTGAATCTTGCACAATTAGCATAGGTGAGTTTCTTAAACAGAGCATTCATCTAGCATGTTGAAATGACCTTCATACTCTATATGTGGGACCCAAGCTGTTTGAGCCATGAAATACTTGGTTAGCCAAATGGTGGACTAGTACATGCTTGAAATCAGGAGATTTTGGAATAGCAGATCCCCAGATGAAAGTCTAATAGATGCTGTGTGTTCCAGGATGCAGTATGTGAGCATATGCCTGTGCTTTCCCTATAATCTTCCTGTGTGATGCTCAGAAATACAGTGCAAGTAGTAAGCCTGCTATTGTTGAGAGAAACTCCTGCAGATTTGCTGTCCATGCACATTAAATTCAAAGACAAAGCTTTTGCAACCTAGTGGAATTTCAGCTCTTAAATTAATCTACTGAAGAAAAATTCCTTAAGATATCTCTAGAAGTCTTAGCTAAATCAAAGCAAGAAAGGAAGATAAGATTATATGTAAACTTCAGGAGATAGTTTGTGTGATGTGGCATTTAAGGTGTTTGTCAGAGACAGCATGAAATTTTTATTGTGACTGAGAGAGCTGAAGTATAAAAATATGTAAGCTTTTATCCAGTTGCAGCAGGTCCATTTTTAGTCAAAATACTCATTTGCCTGTGTTCAGAACGTGCCTGCAAAGATGGAGCACTGTGGACCTCTACTCTGGCAATGTCCTGCATATATGCTGTTTCTAGTTGTTGGACACAGTGGAGGATAGATTATACTGATGAAATATGTATAGCCAGTTTGCGGATGATGAGTTGTGGCAAATTACACTGAAATCTGCAGTGTTTCAAGTGTCATATCAGGGCCAGTCCTAAAAGCATGATCAATTTCTGTCTTCTCCAACAGCTAAGAGGGTCAGAGGGTTTTGAATATTTTTAATGAGAAAGGGCACAAACTTGTTTGTAAGTCTCTGCCCAAAAGCCTTCTCCAAGAAAGCAAAATGTCTGTATATTGTATTATCTGCCTTGTTCTTTTGGGAATTTGAATCAAAAGCTGCAAATGGAGAGAAGCCATTGTTGGGACTGCCAGGCATCTCAGTGGTGGCTCACTAACTTTTCACAAACACTGCACCAAGAGCTTGGAAATAGGTTAAGCTAGAAAAGCCAATATCAGAAATGGAATTGTCCCCTAGCATAGAAATGGTCTGTTTGAAATGTAGAGCAAACCAATCTTTTTTCCTCATTCCCTCAAGAGCAGTTTTCCATAGACAGTGTCTTATTGTAGTGTATTGCCCGTAAGACCTAAGCACATTTCTTAAAAGGGTAAAATTATTAAATATTGAAAACTGAAGCATGATTTTGTATATAGGAGGCCACTTGTAACATACTGTTGCTTAAAGATGAGTGGAAACAGGTAATATCCTCCTTCATGTTAAGAATGTCTTATTTGTGACACAAATTAAAATCTGCTCTCCTGACTTTTGCATAAGGAGGAATAGAAAATAATTAAACACCTGTTGGTTCAGGTACTAGAACTACTTTGAATTCCCCAAATTGTTAATTCCAGGTAACATTTGCTGAGTTGTTTTCTTTCCTGAGAAGGAAGGCAAGCAACACCTGTCTTTGGTTAAACTTGCCTTTTCCTCGCCTAGTGCTGAAGAGCTCTTGCAGCCCATTACAGGTATTAGGTATGATTTGATTATGAATACTGAGGATTTACCAGCATCACAAGGGTTCTTAAGAATTGCTAATTCAGTAAACACTCCAGATGAAACACTTTTGGGATTAATTTATCTCAAGAGAAATTGCTTAGGCAGTTACAAATGATGTTATTCTGGGAATGTGAGGAGGGGCTGCTCAGCTTTCCATGTGAGAGAGCAGCAGGGATGCATGGATCAGACAGCTGAAATCTTATGGGTCAGGCAAAGTGCACAGACCAGTGTAGGTGACATTGTGACGTGTGTTTGCTACAGACTGCCCCATCAGGAAGAAGCAGTGCATGATGCCTTCAAGCAGCTGGAAGAAGCCTTGCATTTGCAGGAGACTGGTCTTGGTCCTCAGGGGGATTTTAGCCACCTTGATATCTGTTGGAAGAATAAGTCAGCAGTGCACAAGTAATCCAGAGGGATTGTGGGGTGCACTGATGGTAATAACTTCCTAACACATGCGATCAATAAGCTGATGAGTGGGGTGCTTTCCTTGACCTCACACTTATCAATGTGAAAGAACTGGGCAGACATGTGAAGGCTGAGCAGTCTTGGCTGCAGTTTCCATAATAACGAAGAATTGAGGATCCTGCCAGGAAGGAGCAAGACAAGTAGCAGGGTCACAACCCTGGTTCTCAGACCAGGGTGGAGAGCAGGCTTCTGTGATGAGACCTGCAAGAAGCTTGTGAGGAGGATCCAGGGAGTCACAGGCTGGTTAACTTCATATCAGGCTGTGGGAATGTGATGGAGCAAACAATCCTGGAAAGCATTTCCAAGGATCTTATGGGCAAGAAAGTGATTTTGATCTGTCTGCATGAGTTTAAGAAGGCAAAATCATCCCTGACCAACCTTAATAGTTTTCTACAATGAAATGACAGCTAAATGGATGAGCAAACAACAGTGGATGTTCCTTATCTTGACTTTTAACACTGTCCTCTGTATCATCCTCATAAACTATTGAAATATGGAACTAGGTAAGTGGTCTTTGAGCTGGGCTGCAAAATGACTGAACTGTGAAGCTCAGAGGATTCTAATTTGCACCACCAAGTCCAGCTGGAGGTCAGGCATAGGTGGCATACCCCACGGTCTGATAGTGGGACCACCCCTGTTTAACATCTTTAATGACCTGGATGATGGGACAGAGTGCACCTTCAGCATGTTTGCTGGTGACACAGTGCTGTGATGGATATGTGATGGATATGACACATAGTTGTGCTCCTTTCAGAGTGACCTTGACAGGCTGGAGAAATGGGCAAACAGGAATCTCATGAAGTTCAGCAGAGGGAAATATGAAGTCCTGCATGTGCTGAGGAGTAGCCCCATGTACTGTTCTATTCTGGGGTCTGACCAGCTGGGAAGCAGCTTGGTAGAAAAGTGCCTGTGAGTGCTGATGGACACCAAGCTGGGCAGGAGGCAGCAACGTGCCCTGGTGAAGGCCAAGAGCCTCCTGGGCTGCATCAGGCACAGCCCTGCCAGCCGGGAGAGGAGGGTGATCCTTCCCCTCTGCCCATCCTGGTGAGACACACCTGGGGTGCTGGATCCAGTCCTGGGCTCCCCAGTGTGAGGGAGACATGGACAGACTGGAGCAGCTCCAGGGAAGGGCTGTGAAGATGATGATGGGCTTGCAGCACCTGACACTGGGAGGGGGAGGTAAGAGCTGGGGCTGTTTTGCCCGGATAAGAGAAAGCTCAACAGGAGTCTTATCAAAGCATATGATGAGAGTGAGTAAAGAGGATGGCTCTTCTCAGTGATGCCATCAGGCACCAGTGGTGACAGGGCAAAGGTCAACAGGAACAAATAGGAGAAATTCAATTGAAAATAAGAAAAACGTCTCACGAGTGTAAAACGAGAGATTGCCACAATAAAATACTAACAAATACACAGTAAGTAGACACCTTAACAGTACTGTATGTACTGCTCTGACTGTAGCAATTTACAGAGTGCCTTGTCAAGGACAAGGAAGTTATTAATCATTGTAAGTAGCAAATTGATCTTGGTTTTACAGACCAACTAAAAATAAATGTTCAGCAGAAAATGAGTTGATTCTTTTTCATTTTGCTGTTGTGCCAATTTCTGCTAAGAACGCTGTCATGATTTTAGCTGTTTGTCAAAAAAGGCATGATTACATCCTGAGTACTGTCAGGAAGAATTTAAAATTCAGCACTCTTGTGAGGGAAGTAAATGAAAGTTTCTTATACCTCTGGGTTGCTGGCATAAAAAGGCATGCTAACATTCATCCAGAAGTGCTATTTTTAGTCAGACTGTCTAATAAACTTTTCATACATAATTGTTACCCTAATTATTACTTAGCTTTTATTTGTGGTGATTATTCTTGAGTAAAATAATCCTTTCTATTAAATAACAGGTACTTTAGAATTAGAATTGTATAATAATATAGATGGGAAGGTTGTAATCTTTATGGGACAAGGAAAATAATTCATAGGTCATGTGCAATAAAATGTAAAGAGGAAAGATTAATGTACCTCCATACCTACAGACCACTAAACTGGTTGTAGTGATTTCTAGTAGATGTAAAGGGGAAATCAATTCTCTAGTCCATGTCATAAATGGTCAGTCTTTTTCTAGCATCTTGATTACATAATGCAAACACAAACTGTTATTTTAGTAATGAAATCTTGTCTCATCCAGCTGACAGACAGGATGCAGATAATAAATTTCTGGATAAAATGTAATGTCAGTAAAAGTTAACATTTCTTGATTCTTTATATATTATGTTAGGTCTTCCTGATGGAGTATTTTTAATTTCATGCCTTTAGTAAAATTGCTTTGAAGCTCTCTGGTGCTTGTCTTCAGTTATATCTTCAAGATATGAACTCGAGTTAAAAAAAGAACAGTAAAATAAATTATTAGTTCAAGAAGTGTGTGGTTGTGGACTTGATCTTGTATTCTGTCTGTGGAAGATAGATGAAATAATGATTATAAAAATGGCAGGGAATGCAGCCAGAGAAATACAACCAAAGTATGATTTTATATGCCAAACTCTCATTCACTGAGACTGAGAGGGCATGACTACTGTGTTTTTATTGAATGTGACTGCTCTGTGTTTGAATCTTACTGTAACATGATTAGCATGCAGAAATGCAAATCTAAAGAAGTAAGAGAGGGACATGAAAAGTGTGTGGCACATTGTTAGTAAATGCTTCAGAAAGTGGAAACTGAGCGTTTACCACAATTTATAACTGGTTTCTGTGTTGTCACTCAGAAAAGCCATTTTCTGAAGCAAGAAAATAGCCTTCATTGCACATCTGCACCTTCATCGTGGCACAATGGGTAGTTAGAGCTGTAAGCAGCAAGCTATCTGATGGTGCTAGCATTTGTCTTCCTAGGGAGTGCAAGCACCTGCTTCTCTATAATTTCTGTCACTTGAATAAAAAAGAAAGACTTAGCAAGTTTTAAGGGAAAAAGTGGAAAACAAACCCTTGGGTAATCTGGGGGAATAATGTGTGCTTAGCAGCTGGCAGTGTCATTTTTGATTTGTATGTAATTATTATTCAGTTTTCAGTGGTGCTTACATTCTTTGCTCCTGATGAGAAGATTCATTTGTACGCATCATTATTATCTCTTTTGACATATGCCTTAGTGACATTAATCTGTGTTTTATTTTCTGCAGTGGTAATAGCAGGGTTGTCTTTCCCTAGCTTTATTATGTTGTCGGGCATTCTGAAGTTGTCCTCGTAAGATAAAGGGAAAGTATAGCATAGGGATCTCGGGAGAACCAAGTAACACTGAGTGTGGGGGAAGCAGCTCCTCTCATCTTGCCTCCTCCTTACCAGGCTGTGATGTGCTTTACTCACTGGTGGGCAGGTGGGCAGAATAACTCCTGTTTCAAGTTGTGCAATTGAAAAACACTTAATTAAATGTCTCTACAAAGGGTGCAGCCATAGAAGCTTTATATTCTTGACAGGAACATTTAAATCCCTTTTGCAGTTTATTCTGGAAACGTGAAAGATCGTTGGGGGCAGTTAGATTTATTCATTTTTAGCTGGACTGAAATAGCCTCATTACTTCCAAAATGAGAGCTGATAAAATGACTCACTCATTTGAAATCATTCAAATGGTGTTTTTCCAGAGCTCTGATACTCTTTGCTTTATTACAAGATGCTAATGAGTCTTGTCAGACTGCTGGGGAAACTTCAGGTCCACTGCTCTGTGGCGTATCCTGGCTAGTGCAGTGGTGTAGGTGTACTGTTTTCTTCTGTTGTCATCTTGGTTTCCTGGTTTTTTTCACTACACTTACTTTTTCCCTACACTTACATTTACATATACTTTATGTATTAAGATCTTTGTTCTGTCTCAGAAACTTTTTTTAGATTTTCTATGGAAACACAATATTCAACCTTGCACATCTGAATGTACTATTAGTATAAAAAAACCATGATATGAAATGTAAATATAGGATGGAAGTTTAACCTGAGTAGCTCCATTTCTCTTTCTATTCATGTTCTTTATCCTCCTCCTGTTTTGATTAAATACTGTATCTGAGGAAGATACTGAAATATATGCACAGCAGCCATATAAAGTAAATACATCCATATTAAAAAGTGAAGGATTAAAATTAGGAGGTTTGCCTTTATTTCTAGTCTGCCTAGTATCATTGCTTTCCCCTTATTGCCTCCATTATAATACTTGGAATTTATTCCTTATCATATAAAGTCTCCGTCTTCACATAGTTCTGAGTTTGTATTACTTACTTTGTGAGAAAGGATAAAAATTTCCCTCTCTTTGCTTTATTACATCTCTTTATGATGTTGTTGGAAATGTTACCCATTGCTTACTGAAATTTAAAAAAGGATATCTCAAGAGTCCATGACTCTGAACCATCATTGAGGGCAGTGTGTTGCATTGGTGTGGATAGCTAAAAGTCTGTGGGTAGGGACAAAGTGATGATGGTGGTGGATTGATTCTAGCTTATGCATGGTCTCAGGTCCTTTTTTTTTTCTCTCCTTTAAGAAAAGAAGCCAAGGAATTGGGGTATCCCTTGCTTTATTCATTAGTATATTCACATGTCTTGGTAAGGAGGAGATGTTGCAGTTGGAATGTAATATATACCTCTTTAGAATGGAATTATACTCCTCTTTTCACTGAAAAACCTGAAAATCTAAATGATGTGTATGTTTTCCCAGAGTTTAAACAACTCCTGAAAATTCTTGTTTCGATGCACTGCATTTTGGTTCCCAAAATCCTGCAGATATGGCTGTACTGAAAATTAAAGCATAATCTCATTGTCCTTTAATTTTTTTGCAGCATAAAGTGAAAATGTGAGAAAACTGTTGCATTTTTTCCCCCTTTTCTCAGACTGAACAAAAGCCTTTTCTTCTACAGGCATTTAATCCGCAAACAAATAAGTCTAATTACTTGTTCATCCATGTGTTAAACTATGCATCACTCTTTAATGTATCTGCAGTTCTGAATTTATGTGACTGCTTTAAAATAGTGATAAACACCTCTTTATGCTGTGGTTGCTTAGGAGTGGAGATACAGGGTGATAGTAATTTTGGCAAAGCCCCATTGACTTTGGGGTTGTCACACCAGTAGTGGTATCTCCTTATGTTACTTATGCATAACCTCAGTTACTGGTGTCTTTGCTTGGCAACATTTATTACAGTCTTTACTACTTTTACTTAGCTTTTATCATTAATATTTGCTTCATTGGAACAGTAACTGGAAATTTTGAAGACATGAGCAGTTAGTAGAATAGCAATAGTTCCTAAAAATACCTACTCGGTAGCTTTTAGGGTGTGAGAGAATATACCATTGCCATTGTATACAATGGATCCATCAACACCTTCCCCTGCAAAATACCCTTGATGGTCACCTGCAAACAAGAAATAGTAAGGCTCTGTGCTGCATGGAGAATTCTGTATTGTGAGCTACAATGTAGAAAATGTTATATCCTCTAAATTAAAATACAGTTTTTGGTATTGTTGCCATTTTAAGCAATTGCCTTAAAGATCATTCCACATGTTTTTCATACAACATGAAAAGCTCACAGGACCATTCATCTGTATTTTTTCCATCTTTTAGTAGGAAAGACGCTGCTGTTGCCAAAGATCATAGCAGACTGTAGTTATTTGGCATTGTTCTCAAAGTGTACAAGCTTTCTGGTTCTTAGCATATCGCCAGAAGTAGGGATTATACTGAGGATTTTTCCTCCTGAACGGTAAAATATATTGGTACGCTATCATATAATGCAAGTAAAGCAATACATTAGACAGTCATTTTGGGTAGCAAATGAGAAACAGGCAAAACAAGTCAAAAAGTAAGTCTCCTCTCAGGAAGAAGAAGGTGAGAAGTCCTGCAAGATAAGCACTTTTCAGTGCTTGAAAAGAATTTCTGCAAGTTCTTCAGGAAGAGGTCCCATGCAGTTGGTCCACTACTTGGAGAGTAGTTGGATGCCCGTGTTGTACACAGCTTGGTTGATGTGGGTCCATGTAGGATGGATGCACAGTGGTCCTGGACATGCTCTGTCTGTCACCTTAGACTGATGTTGGTAGGAGGGTATTTGTGTGAGAAAGCCTGGTCACAAATACAGACACTGTTGTCTCTCCTGTTTCTAGTATCTGTTAGAGGAACATGTAGCTCTCAGCAAGACAAGGGACCCACAACGATAAGCCTTGTGTATGCAATTAAAAGACAGTTCCTGCCCTAGAGAGATCCTTGATATTGTCTGTGGCACAGATGGGTAAAAAACAAAAGGAGGATGACAAAGAACCACTGTTGCACTGTTCTGATGGAGCTGTATGGTCTAAAGTTTTCAGCTGTACTTGTGTAGTTCGTGGATGACTGGTTTTGTGGTGAGGGCTGAATTTCCAGCTATCACTGCATGCTTTCATGAGGATACAACATACATACTTTTGAAGCCTGCCTGTGACCTTATCTATAATGAGTTATAATTGTAGCAACTATTAATCTTTTTATAATTTTTTTCATTTTTTTAGAAAAACTGTTGAGCAAATTCTTATAAAGCCACTCAGGCAGCCTGAGACTTCCACAGCTAAGAGATTTGCAGTTAGACAGCAGTCTGACTGATTCCACTCTTGATAATGGTAATAGGAAATATGTCTCTTTTTAATAAATATTTTCTCCAAAACAATATTTCTCATGGCTGTAAAATCTGGTGCTCAGCTTTCCAGTCTACTGCAGTGATAACTGATCTCCGTGTCTTTGAAATTCAGGTCACTTGGGCTTTGGCAATTAGATTTAACACTCCAGCTTTAGTCACCCCAAACTTACAACTCAGACGGCATTTTTTCACCCAAATCTCTACCCACTTTTGAGGAATAAAATTGTCTTAATGTGAACTGATAATAAAGTTAAACTTTATTATTTACTTTCCTTGGCACCGTTTTCCCCTGTGCCCTATTTCTTCTATTGTTTAAAATGAATAGGCTGTCTCTGGCCCTCTGTCCTTGCTGACTAAGTTATTGGCTCTGCTGTGCCTCTTACGTATTGCTTCTGCTGAAGGGCACACTTCCCCCAGCTTTCTCTTGGAAGAGAGTAAAGGGATTGTTGCTGGTAAGATAAACTTCTATGTAGCTGGCGATTCCTTTGTATGCACAAACCTCCAGTTGTGCAAGCTGTAAGATGGTCTGTGGACTGAACCTGGTTCACAAGGCATTATCAAGCCTTGGTACTCTACAAAGGCAGAGTTTGGCAAAGCCAAACACAGTTAGGATGAGCAGTGGCATGGAGGCAGCAGGTTTTTGAAACATCCAGTATTGTCTGCCTGATTAGGTTCCTTGTTTGAGGATGCAGGTTGAGTGGGATAGGAGGTGTGCAAAACTGGGGGTGACAGGAAAGCTCCTTCAAGAGGAGTGTTCCTGGGCAGAAAGCTCTGTTTGGCCTTGGTTGGGTTTGCACTGTGCAGAAAGCTGAGGAGATTTGAAGATGAGTATGGTAGCAGGTTCCCTTCTGGGTCTCTGTGCTCAGGTGAGGAGATACAGACATGGGTGATGGGCAGTTCTGGTTGAGGGGAGGTTTGCAGTGCCCTTTGACTGCTCTGTCAGGACAGGGAGGTATGTGGCTGTCATGGCTTGGATCTGTGTTTGAGTTAAAGGTCACCATCACCCTTCAGCAGTCCTCTGTTAGGAGGCACCATGAGTGTGGGGTGCTGGACCATTGCCCAAGAAACAACATGGAAGGCAGGGAAGGGACCATGAACTCTAGAAAAAATAAGGGTATATTTGGAAGACTGGGGCTTGTGTCCATAAGAATACCTGTAATGTCTTACTGTCTTGTCTCCACCTGTAAGCAGCTGTCTGTGGAGTGGACAAACCAGTGTGCAAAGAAACACAATACTTCTTTCATAGCCTCAGTTATTTTTTCTGGTTTAGGAATTTTGAAGAAGTGGCTTTGTAGTTAATAAGGATCAAGATATCTTTGTTTTAAGTTGTTATCCATTTTCCACTTTAAAAACATTAAGCAACACCAGCATTCTTTGGCAGTGAGCTCCCCAGGTGTTCTTGGCTGCTGTCTAGGGTTAAACCATGACCAAGAGCAATCATAGAGGTCTGTTGTGCATAAAGCAAAGCTAAACATGGCTTTAACACAAAGCTTATTTTCCTGAAGTAGTTGTAAAAAGCCCACAGTAATAAGGCATTTTATTTTGTTGTTTTTCAGCACAGTAAAAAGTCATTTAATCTAAGCAACTGAAAATCATTTTCAGCTTAGCAACATGTTGAGACAAATGATAAAGTATTTAAAACCCTCATTTTATTGAAGAATAACCGTCCTTAACAATTTAAACTAATTTTAAAATGCTTTGAGAGAGGCACAAAAGAAATTTAGCTTACAAAATTGACAATAATGTGGGATTTCTGATTATATACAGCATTGCACTGATGGTTTCACTGAAGCTTCAAAAATACAATAAAGATCAGGTAATATTGAAGACATTGGCAGGTTTTGTTTTGTTTTATCACTGTTCCGTTCCTAGTCTGCTGTTTCAAATATGAATTATGCTTTACTGTCCCTGTTCTTTGTTGGTTTTCATATTCAATATGATATAAATGTCAAAATGTCATCATTCATTTCAAATTTGAATGTCTCAAAATTCTTAGAATAGTGTTCATGTTATTTATTTCTCCCAAGAAAAAAAGGAAAATAACATGCTTCATTTTGTTATGTAGACACTAAATTCAGACTTTAAATAAATTAATTTGTTTCTATAATCACGTCAAGTGGTGTGCTCATTGCACAAAGCCTGTGCTTGGCCTTACAGCTTATTTTTCATACTGTTTGGTATTTCAGTATGCTAGAATGCATTTGTAATTATTTTTACTGTTGTGTTAATTAATTATTCAATACATAGTCATTCCCATTTGAATGAATTCCCTTGGTTTGTATCACCCAACAGCCGTTGACGTAGGTGTTCCAGTTCTTGACTGATGCTGCATGGAAAAGCTGTCATGGGATATAGCTGTGTCCAGAGAATAGCTTGCATTCAAGTCTGGCTTGACAACAAAAGTATTTAGAAATGTCTCTATTTTGGAAAATAACTTTCAAAAATAAATAGAAAATCTAGCATGTTTTACCCTGCATATTTCTTCAGTTTCCACTATACTCCCAGTTCATAGTTTTCCTTGGTCCTACAGTCACCACAAGCTTTTTCAGACCCTTCTTTTTGCATTGCTTGTGCTCACCGATTAGAAGGTCTTGTTATATTGGTTTTATTAATAGCCAATAATCTTTACAACCTGGACAAAAGTTTGGCATACATTTTTTGATGATTTTATCTCCGTAGCTGGTGAATCCTTTCCTCATGTTGATTCAGCTTAAGTGAAATCTTTTTTAAGCCCCAAGTTTTCATCTTTTGTCCCTTCCTTCTGTTTTAAAGAGTTTTAGTTTGAAAACAGTTACTGCTTCAGTGCCAATGGCATAAGTGTAGACTAGGCATTGCATACATTTTTTTATATGTAAGACTATCCTGTAACTTTAATACAATTATATATCTTCTTTGTCTAACGTAATAATTCACCAAATTTTGATTTCTGTCATTGCTGTATGCTGCCCTGTCCCCCTTCCTCCCTCTCTCCCTTAACTGGACTCTTACACAGGATGCTTTGGGGTTTTTTTTAATTCATATGTCTAATATTGTTTACAAAAAATTTAATTCAAGTTTGTAGGTTTCATAATTTTGAGACTTAAAATTTCTATGAAATGTTACCAATTGCACTTACTGAACTTCTACACTTGGAGACTTCATCTAGGTTTATGGTAATACATATTCCTAATTTTTATCCTTTTTCAGTTGTCAAAAAATATAATTTTTTCTTTTTATTCTTCACATAACATGGCTTTCTTCACAGAATTACAGAATGGGCAATGTTGGAAGGGAGCTAGTGGGTCATCAGGCCCAATCTCTGTTCAAACAGGAGCTTCCCAGAGCACATGGCAGAGGATAGCAGCCAGAGAGTTCCTGAATATCTCCAGTGAGGGAGTCTCCATAACCTTTCTGGGCAATCTGTTCCAGTGCTCAGTCACCCACACAATAAAGAAGTTCTTCCTCATGTTCAGGTGGAACTTCCTGTGCAACAATCTCTGTCCCTTGCCTCTTGTCCTATTGCTGGGTACCACCTAGAAGAGCCTGGCTCCCTCCTCTTGACATCTTCCCTTCAGATGATTATAGACATTGATGACATCCCCTCTCAGTTGTCTTTTTCTGAGGCTGAAGTCTCTGCTCCCTCTTGCAGTCCCTTGTATTGTACTTGCTTTATTCAAAATGTGCTGTTTTCCACATACCCTGGTTGCCATTTTGATGAAATGCTTCAATATATTTTTTTAATATCATGTCAGTCCATTCAAAAAATACAACTTTGCTGGGTTTTATTTCTCTATCAAATTGGGAAAATTAGCTAGGCATATTATTGTGCTTTTCAACCCTAAAAATTAAGGTTTTCATTGCAGACACTGTTGGAGATCTTCTGTATCTCTGTGTTGTGTTTTATAGTGGAATTAAATCAGTTCCTTTTCAAACCATCTGGCTGGGTTTTTTTTCATTATAACTGCAAATGTCTAAATGTAGTTTCGGTTTTTCAGAGTAAAAAATATGATCATTGTAAATAAAGCTTTAATTGAGTTTTCATCTCCTCTTTCTGCAAAACTAAGCTGGTAAGCCACAGAGAAGAAAAAACGTAAAAACCAGAGCTGAAAGAAATGGACATTTAGTAAGTTAATTAGGCTCAAATGTAGAAGAATGAAAAATGTAAATGCCTTTTTAAGAAGTATTTGCTGTCTAATAAGCACTACACAGTTAAATGAATGAGAAAACATAAGAAGACAACAATAGGTGCACTTTTACAGATGTGCAGAAAGCTGGAAAAAATTGCAGATAGAAATATATCCTGTCCTATATATCCTATCTGGAGTAGTTTTTAAATAACATTTATTATTTGTCTCAACAAATGCTTAAATTATTTACCTATGTCTTTTTTTAAAAAAACAATAGAAATGTGATATAAAACCTTGTTGTATTTCAGCACCTGTGATGTGATGGTTTGGTTGTTAGTGAGCTTTCTGATGTGTTTGGAATGTGGACAGGCTGGAGTTGTTGGATTGGCTCCTTGTCCTTTCTGCCCATCTCTACCCTGGCCAGCACTGTAGGCTCTTTGGGGCTTACACACACACTGTCTGCTGCACTCACTGTTTCAAATTATGTTTGGAAACATAATTTGGCTTTTTAACTCTTAAAGTTACCAGTCATCAATGATTTGAATTGGTTTAGGAGTACAGTTTCATCAGGTGTAGTCAGCCTTTACTTATGGCTTCCCAGAACTGGCCATGGTGTGAATCTCAGATCTTGTTTCTGAGAAATGGTTTGGCAGTGCTCAGGCTGCTCTGGAGTGTGTGAGTCAGGCTGGGGGCATGCCACCAGAACCTTCTGTCACCAACTGGTGAGCAGGGTGTGGGATTGTGGGCAGAGTCCACCAGAAATGCAGCTGCCTAGTGGGTGTGATTTTTCTAGACATACTATACCATTATGCCTTGGAGCTCTGCCTGAGGGATTTGAAAAGGGTCACACTGCTGTAGGGTATGCAGGAATGAAGCTCAGTTCTGTGTTAGCTGAAGAATCTTCCTCATTTGCCTTTAACATGTAAACGTAGCAGACAATTAAAACAAGCTTCAGGAATAGGAAAGGAGAGGATGAGATAAATATGGGCTGGCTGGTATAGGAGTGGTATGTCTTGAGATAGAGGAGAAATGCAGAAAGGCTATAAAAGCTGCATGAATCAGAGACAAGCATGGAACAAGCATTGTGTAGTGAAAATGTGGCCTCCAGAGGCCACAAGGGCTGGAGCAGTGAGAGGCATTTGAATTGTACTTCAGAAACTCAACATCTTTTGCAATGGGGACACTGCATTAATGAAAACATTGTAAATGAAGACCTAAGAACAATTTGTGTGTGCTGTTAGCGACAACCTGTCATTTCAGGTTGCACCATCCCCAGAGTCACCTGAAAGCAGCTGTGCATCAGATTTGGAGCTGAATGACAGCAATAAATACAGGCTCTCTCAGAAGTCCACATATTTCAGCAAATGTGTGACTGGAGGAGAAATACTGTTTGTTCTAAAGCCTTCCAGTAGGATAAGATTTTGTTTATGATGTGTGGCAATAGTTTCAATCTACGTGATGCACTGTGAGCCACGCTGGTTATCCACCAAGCTTGCAGGGAAGTAAATAGACTGTGCGCTCTGACTGTCAAGCAGTATGACAGATAGCTGAGGTGTTCTGGGACATTACTCCTAAAAATTATGTTTTCCTGGTTTTCTCGTTATGTGGTGAGGTGGTTGTTGTTGTTGTTTGGGGGGTAGGGGGGTAGTGTTGTTTTACCAGAAGATTTGTTTTTATGATTCTTAGTGCTTAAAAATTAAATACTCAACTGTTATGGTTTTTTAAGGCAGGCATAGACTTTCAAGTTAACTCCCCAAAATGATCTCTGAGCAATCTCTTGTGTCATTCTTACAGGGATGCTGAAGAATTGTTTCCAGTTTCAAGTCCCAGATCCTAACACTGCCAGGTTTTTAAAATTAATGTTAAAAGTGAAACATCCCCAGAGAAAAGCAGTGCTAACTTACAGGTCCAATGTCTACATTAGTAATTTTTCAGTATATTATAATGCAGCAGTGTCTAATGCCATGAGCAGGTGGAGGGGTTTAAGGGCTCCACTGAGGCAAGAAGTAGCAGAAACACTTGAGAGAGTTGCCTGTCTAAAGGCTCCAAAAGTCTTTTTGGCTTGAGGTGTAGCACTTTAGTTTTGCTACAGTAACATTTTCTAACCAAGTCAGTCACCAAATCTCAAATCTGATAAAATTGTTAATTTACCTTTTTCCCATCTTACCTTTTCAAAAAATTGAGAAATGCCCTTGTGCTTTGAGGCATGCTGAGCACAGTGACAGGGCTGTTGTAACTTAGGCAATGTTTTTCTCCTCCATCATCTTTATATGTCAAGAAAAATGGAGGGGATCAGTTCCTCCTCAATGACAGGATATTTCCTTCTTGCCATCGATGCTATAAGGGCTATTTTTCCTCTGTGTCTTGGTTTTAGTTTCACTATCATGAATGAGAGAGACACAGGATAGATTCAGGAAACAGGTCTGTGCAGTGTGAGATGGGATGGTTTGAGGCAGGGAAATGAATTGTGTTTTGGAGGTAAGTGAACTTGATGGAGAGAATTGGAAAGAAATGAGAAGTACTTGCTGAATTCACAGAGGAAAAGATTTGGCATGAAAAGAAGGGAAATGTGCAGGGGGGAGATAGGAGGAAAATAATAAAGCACCAAAAATGTTTCATTACAAAAAGAAAAAAGCTAAATTGGTCGCAGCAGTGTGCTACAATTAAATTTAAGGCCTTGAGCAGAGAGAGTACAGTCTAGGAGCTTTAAATTTTATAATTTTTTTATTATTACTGTTTTGTTCAGACAAATAAATTATTTGACAATAATTAAAAGCTTCTTTCAGGCTGAGGCTTGTGAGATTTTCTACACAAACACATTTGTAGAGTTTGCCTGGAAATAGATAAAAATGAAAATGCTGATACAGCGTGGAGTGTGGTAATGGGAATATGCTTCAAAAACATGAGACGTTTTATTGCATTATGTCTTAGGATATTAGTGTTGAATAATAATTTCCCATTCATATCAGTTTTGTTCTTCCCTTCTTTTACTCTTTTTTCCCCATTCTTCCTCCCAGTCTGAGAGTACTTAGCAAGCACCGCAGAATTCTATTTTGTACGAGCATCCTCCAGTGCACTTCACTATAATGGTGAATGTGCTGCAGTTGCCAGGCTGATTGCTCTTGAGCTGGTGTGTAGGTCATCACCTCGTGCTTTGCTCTGTCTTGTGTCCAAGGAGCTGCGAAAGCTCACATTGCTGTGCTGTGGCTTCCCAGTGGCTCTTGCAGGTTTGTTACGAATCACTGTCTTCTTGCTGCACCTGCAGCACAGCTTTTTGCTCTTTGCCAGGCATAAACAGCAGGTGGTCCCCTTATAGGAATATTTTATGTAAGTGAAGCTTTTCCACATTTAGCTCTGCTCCTGCTTCATTGCCACTTCAGGCAATAGGCAACAGCTCCTCAGAAACATCTCTTCAGAAATGCACCTTGGTAAAACAGCTTTCTGCAACTGCTGAAGAGTTAAAATTGTTGCTTAGTTCAAATAATATAGAGTCTTGTATGTTGGCCACTAGAATGGGGCTCCATTGGGGCATGTATAATTGAATATACATTTTTTCTTTTATTTCAATCTCTCATTCTCTCTCACTTGAGAGGAAGCTGCATCTCTCCCTCTTTCAATAGTCTGAGCATTCATATGTCCTGTGTTCCTGAATGAATGAACTGAAACAATATGCAATTTCCTATTACAGCTGGCTTTTATGAAAATCAGTGGCCAGCAGCATTAGACTGACATTTGGTTTTCTACAACTTGAAGTTATTTTCAGAATGAGGCTCACCACAGCAGTGGCAGCTGACAGCACAGGGACTGCGGGTACAAGGCTGCTGGGTCAGTTTTTCAGTCACATGCACCAATTTCCCACAGCTGTAGCTCCAGTTGCCACATCTTCCCAACTCTCACTAGCATCCACCAAAAGGCAATTCAAGTTGGTTTTCACATGATCTCAATGCTGATTTAAAAGCAAAGATAGCACTGTGCTCAGCCTGTAACATTGCTTCTAAAACATCAGTGTTGTTTGTTTTGCCACCTCTGTGCTGAGTTTGTGCATCCAGGGCCCGGATGCAGCCCTTGAGGCCATTCCAGAAGCACACAGGCATCCACAGAAGCGCTTTGTCAGGGATGTGGGTGACGTGCTGATTCAGAATTTACTGCTGCCCATTCCCTCCCTGTGGGAAATGGTGATGCCATCACTGCTCTTTCACAGAGAGCAATTGCTCCCCTTCTAGAATGACTGGCTCCAGCCAACTCCATGGAGAAGGAGCATCTCTAAGCCTTCCTACCCCGTTGATGCGTCTTTGTGGAATTGTCACAAAATGTCTTAAAAATTTAGCAAGATTGAGTGCATCATAAGCCATGCCCAGCTGTAATGTTGGGGTTTCTTTTTTAAAGAAAACTAGAGGTTATGGTAAGACACAACCTATCTCCAGTGAAAAGTTTTTTACATGAGGAAAAAGGGATAGTGGGGCAGGAAGGAGTAAAACGGAAGGGAGAAGTTTACATGGTCAGTGCTCAGGGCTGTCTAGAAAAGAAACAGAAAATGTGGGAAAGAATGTAGAATAGGAGACTGAAGGTTTAGGTTGTTTCAAATCAGGGGTGTCTGTTGGCATTTACTTCAGAGTACTTAGAAATCAGCTAAAAAAAAATCTTCCAGTCATTAGGGTTCTTAAGAAGCCATGGAAGGAGAGAAATGCACTTTGAGAGGACTAGGGAGGGACAGAGATGAATGCTCTCTCTAACACAGAAAGAGAAGTTATTGGTAACTATAAAACAGTTATATTTCAAAAAATGGAATACATTATTAAATAATTTGCAAGTACTCAGCAAGTAGCAAGGGAATACCCAAATGGGTTCGTCAAGAACGAATTATGTTGTGCTAGTCCAACTTCCAGTGTTGACGAACTGGCAGAAAGTCTAAGAAAGAAGTATTTGATGTGATCCATTCTGACTTTAGTAAGGCTTTTGACACTATTTCACTTGACATTGTACTATGCAAACCAGGGAAGTAATTTAAATGAGGTATCTCTGAAGTGGCTTCTGCAGTGGTTGAAAAACTGCAGCAAAGGTTTGGTTTTCAGTGGCCTGATAGTCCAAGTGGTGGGAATTCATTTTCTCAAAGGCTTTGTCATGTACCCTTTTCTCTTCAGCATTTATTATTTGTGTAATGAATTTAAAATACTTAAGAAAATTGTGCATGGTGCTCAATTGAAAGGGGTTATGAATGTTTTGCAGACAGGACAGACTTCAAAATATTCTGGATAAATTAGGATAAGGGCCTGAAATAAGTAAGATAGTATTCAGTGGAAGCCACAGCTGGGAAGGAAAAATCAAATGTAAAACAGGAAATGAGAAGCTAAGCAGCTGTGCTGCAGAGCCGAATCAGTGTTCATTTTTAGTGGGTGACAAATTAAGCAGCTCCGTGATGTGATACCATTGCAAAGAGCAAGAGTCTTGCTAAGTTTTATAAAGACTGTGTGTCCCATGTGAAGGTGTTGTGGATGGTGTCTGCTGTATTTGGGTATCACACTAGGAAAGAGATAGGCAAAATGAATATGGAGTGGGAGGGAGAATTGTTTTAGAAAACATGATGTGAGACAGGGTTGAAGAACTAGGACTTTTTTACTTGAATTTAGGGATTGTCCGTTTTTCTGAGCTTGTCAATTTACAAAACATTCCATTACTCTAGGAATAATACAGCATTTTCAGATCCACTGGATTAGATAAAAGAAGAAGCAGGAATTTGCACCATCTGAAATTGGAGAATAGGAAGTTGAGCAAAGTGAATAATACTTCAAAGAGGTGTACAGTTCATGGAAAAACTTTGAGGAGCTTTGGAGTTTGACTATTTTCTTAGCAAAGAGAATTTGAATTCTTAATTTAACCCTGTTACTACTACTGCTTATCCCCTGCTGGAATTAATAGCACTGCACATAATCTTAGTATTTAAACAACCTCTAATTAGGATGCCAGTGAGTTTGCCTTCCAGGTTCTCCCACGAGTTGATGCCATGCTGCCTTTTCCTCTTGTAAAGGAGACAGTCCAAGTCATTGCCTTGCCGGTCATACTGTCTTCAGACACCTCCTTCATTCAAACTGCTCTTAGGTATTTTTCCCTCTTCTCATAGGGAAAATGCCAACTCAGATCCCGCAAAATTACCATTTTGCTCATGTACTTTAGAATAACTTGGTCACTGAGAAGTTTTCCATGCTCTTTTGTTGCCCCTGATGCACTTTTTTCAATTGTTTGATGATGTTAATTGGCTATGGATTATGGCAGCTTCTTAGGGGATTTAATTCTATTGGGTCTCGTGTCTCAGAAGATCTTTCCCTCTGAGATTGGAACAATAGGTACAGTAGTCTGTCATGTTGAAATTTCTGTATGGCATTATGATGCATTACAGAAATTATTAATAAAATAAAGAATATATAGGGGGAAAAAGCTACATATGCATCTAGCAAGAAAGAACTGGAATGACTAATGTTTTATAAAGACAGAGTGAGAATCTATGTACCATATAACATCCATGCAGATTTTCCCAGGGTATTCAGTATAAAGTCTATGACTTCAGTATTTACTCTATTTGCAGAATTTCTCATTCTGTTAAAAAAAAATGCCTTTCTGTGTATGAAATACCTCTGGCATATTCTGTAGTCCTGAGATGACTACAAACTAGTTACAAACAGTTATATTCTGTAATGGAGCACAAGGGTGAATATTTTAAATATCTGTTCATCAGATTAAAGAGGGGTTTTGGAACTGGATGTGGCTGAAGTCACTGGAACTGTGCTTTAAAAAAAAAAAAAAGTGTTTCTTTCACCTGACAGTGCATTGAGGTTTGGTTCAAAACTTGATGCTGCTGATGCATAAGGAATACATAGCAGTAAGAAATATCCTGATGCTGAGGCAGGGGGAAGGGGGAGTAGAAGCAGAGTGGTTGTACCATCTATGAAAGGGGAAGAAAAACCACAAGGGAGGCTTTTTTTATTGTTTGCTCTAAGCATCCCCTTTTCTTTCATAGCCCATGGCATAGTTGTCTCCCCCTTAATCTCTGGGGTGGTGGCAGGCTGCAGCTGTACAGCCTGTTGTTGTGTGAGTTAATGATGTGAGGGAAGTCCCACAGGAGTTCTATGGTCTCTGGGGAAAACTTGTTTGGTGCTGCTTTCCGGGTTGTGAATGACATTTCAGGAGCTTGACAGATACAGTGAGAAGGGGGACATGGGAGCAGTGAGAGATTTTCAGGCTGGTACTTTTTTTGCCTTTTCAGGCAGGTGGAATTTGCCCACATGCAGAATGAAAGCCACAGGTGAGTTTCCTTACACAGCAGGTCTGCCTGCCAGGCTGTATAGGTCCCCTTGTTTTCAGTCAGAAAAGAGGTTGCTTTCTTTTGAACATTTTGGAAACATTGATAAACCAACCTAAGACAGTTCTACATGGTGGCAGTGTAGTTGTTCACTCCATCAGAGCCAGAGAGAGAGCTGTGCAAGGCCTCCAGTTGCAGAGGAGTTGAGCGTCAGTCACTTCATGTGCACTTAGGAGTCTTGCTATAAACTGCATAGGGCAGGAAAGAAGGGGGCAAGTGTGATGCCTGCACCTAGAAAAAAAAAAAGGAAAATGTTCATATTTGAAATTAAAATGGAGAAACAATAAATAACAGTTCCATCTATTGGTGCCATTTTATAGTCTAATTCCAAATACAAGCTTATATTGAATCTCATTTTACCAATAAATACATTCTGCTGCTTAAGCTGCCCTTGAGATGATCACAGTTTACCCATGGTAGTTTATTATAGCTAATGCCGATGCAGATGTTTTTCTAAAAAGAAATCTCCAATAAGCAAATGACAAAAATACCCAACTGTAGTGTTATGCAGAATTATCTTTTTCACTTGTAGATCAGATTTCTTCAAATTACCATGTGCAAAGCTGCAATCCTATTTTCATATGATCTAATTGCCTGAATACAGGTCTTTATCCCTGTCCTAGTTTTGGATGGGACAAAGTTCATTTTCTTCCTAGTAACTATTCAGTGTTGTGTTTTGGATTAAGTACAAGTTTAACGTTGATATCACACTCATGTTTTTGTTGTTGCTAAGTGGCATTTACAGTAGGTCAAGGACTTTGCAGCCTATCATCCCCTGCCAGCAAGAAGGCTGGAGGGGCAGCAGAAGTTGTGAGGGGGCACAGCCCCACAGCAGGTGACCACAACTGGCCAAAGGGATATTCCAGGCCATACAACACCATGCTCAGTGTATCAGCTGGGGGCAAAGCTGGCCAGGGGGTGCTGCTCAGGGACTGGCTGGACATCACTTGGTGAGTGGTGCCTCAAGCATCACTCATTTTGTATATTTTAGTTCTCTTATAATTACTGTCATCATTTTCTTCCTGTTCTGTTCCATTAAACTGTCTTTACTGCAACTCATGAGTTCTCTCACTTCTACTCTTTTGAGTCTTCTCCATCCCACTGTGGAGGGGATGGGAGGAGGGGAGGGAAGTGAGAAATTGGATGTGTGATGCTTAGCTGCTGACTGGAGTTAAACCATGATACTCTCAAATACTTAGCTGTGAAGGGTCTGTCCCTCAGCATCATTGTTCAGGCATAGGTGAACTGAAGCTGACATAGATCAGAGTTGTCCACTGTGCAGGGACAATACTCTGTGCTGCAGGATGTCTAATGATTCTTTGATACAGAAAAAGCCCCATCAGACAGAGGCTCTGCTGAAGGAATTGTTAAGTTTAGGACTGCTGTCTTTTAATCTCAAAGTTGAGACTTCCGTGCAAATTCTCCCCTTAGAAATCCTCTCCCTTCTGCAAGACAGCCAGCCTGCTCCTCTCAGCTTCTCCAGAAGATGTATTGGGATACTTCAAAGGTGAATGACTTTGGTGTGATCACCTTTGGCTTCCTCTACATCCTTGGAAGAGGTTGTGGCCATGAGGCCAGCAGAGCAAAGCCTCAGTGCAGATGGTGAACTTTCCCTGCTGGGGCTGTTCCTGTACCAGCTGATATGAAATGTAAAGCTTGAACTTTCAAACTGCAATTCACAGGGAGTGCTTGTGCAGGGAAGGTCAAGCTGATGGATTGTCAGCTTTAGTCAGTCCCACAGGGAATGGCATGGCCTGAAATGTTGAAAGTTCACTTCATGCTGCCTTGGCACAACTTTTCTTTTTTTATTTTCCATTTTAATGCCAGAGTTTCTTGCTGCTGTCTGTTTGAAAAGATAAGTGAATTTCTTTCAAGTCCTTGTGGCCAAGTTGGCTACATCCCAGGGATTGCCTTGAGGTGTTTGTGGGCTGTGTTGTCTACTAACATTTAATGTTAGTGCCTGTTAAATTTACTCTTGGATTTAGACTAGACTGTAGTCACTGGTGTTGCTTCCAAGGCTACACTTGCATACCTGACCTTTTGCCAAGTGTATATATTATGTAAATTATTGGGTTCTAATAATGAAACTTAGGGTAGTTTATACTTCTTAAATGGCCTCTTTCAACTAGACTTAAATTGGTTTTTTTTGGATCTCAGTTGCTTTCACCTCCACCTTCAGTCTCTGTTGTCTTAATTTCCAGTCCTCAGGTTGCTTTTCCTGATCCATTAACAATCCTTCCTTTGCTTGGGGTTGCTCACATTTGTCAGAGATTTCACTGAGCTAATGTTCGAAAAGAAAAAGAGTTTCTCTTCTTTGTGAAGAAGAGCTTGCAAATCCTGGATAAAGCTGTGTAAGAAAACATTTTGTATCATTAGTAAACAGGGCAAGGCAGAGAGTTGATCATTTCATTTTCTTTAGAGAAGATGGATTTTTTTATGCTCTTTGATGTGAGCGGGATGAGGAAGGGAATTTATGTATAGTGTGTCATTCTTCTGATTTTAAAATCAATGGTTTTGCCTCTTCCCTTTCTCCCTGAACTACTCAGACTTAATTACATTCTTCAGTTGGGAACATAGGATTTATTTGCATTATCAGTTATAATTAAAGAAAAGTCCATGGTAATTACTGTCTAATATGCATTATCATTATTTGCAAGTGTTGAATTCTTGCAGACAGCCTTATAGAGCCAATTAAAAAAATGATCTGTTTAAGATTAGATTCTTCAGACTTTTTCCATTCCACAAATAAGAATCACTTTGGCACTGTATTTGCTGGCTTTAAGAGATGGCTGAGCTTGAGGAGACAAGTTGTCATTTATAATCATGTTCTGTTTTTCCTGTGCTTTAGTTTTCATCGCTGCTCTGTGTTCCTTTTGCAAAGCTGCAGTAACACTTTAGAGCTATAGAGCTAGAGGTAATAAAAACTTAGAGTTTTTATTAACCTAAGAAGATTAACATTTACTAGGATCACCACCTAACTTCCTTTATGCTACACAGAGGTGCCACCTGTAATAAAAAAGCACGTTTTTGAAATAGTGAGCACGTATGTAGTCAGCTTCCTTTTTAAATGACTTAAATATCTTGTGGTTTCAGTCATGGTTACACAAAGATGATGCTCTTGGAGAGAAGGAGATTCAAATTAAACAGCAAGAAGCCCCGAGACAGCGCTGCTGGCTGGAGCCTGCTGCCCTCTGCCTGTGGAATTCGGGAAAAGAATTTTGCTTCTCCCTTCAGCATTTAACCTGTCACTAAAAAACTCGCATTTTTCCTTTGGGGGAGTCTTAGGAATTCCCTTCCATTAGGAGAGTTTCTTTGCAGAATTTTTTAACATCCCAGCTTTTAGGGTATTGTTACTGTTTGCTAATGATGCAATGAATTATTACAGCCATGCTTTCTGTGAGGAGAACCCCCTTTTGGTTATGATATTCTCCTTCTCTCTCTCTCTCAAAAAAAAAAAAAAAAATGAAAAAAATCAGCTTTGTGCCTGTAGAAGCCGTTAATGGTGGTGCATGTGGGCCATGTTGCCTAAAGGATCATCCTACCAGCACTCCCACTTTTTATTTTATATATGACGCCTTCTGGGATAACAGGAATTTTCTGGATCCAGTTATTTTCTGATTTTTCTGATAAAAGCCTTTCTGAAGAACCGTGTGTTCAGAGAGTTTAAATAAAAAATTAACTGTGTGTCTGGAACTAAAGTAGTAAAGCAAAAAAAGATCATTTTTTAAAAATGATTATTTAAATGGTTGTAGTAATGTCAGGCTTGCTTATGATTTGAGGAAGTTGTTAATTTTTGCAGCTGTATTCCATTTTTATGATAAGTGCAAATCACCAAGTGTACAGATAGGTGTTTGTGTGTTTAGGTATGAAGGATGTTATATAAACAGTGTAAACCAAAAGCTCCATGTGTGTTTAGTAGAGGCTTTTGTACTTACGTCAACCTTATGATTACTTCCTCATAATGAATTTTTTAGAATTATGAAAAACATTTCTCTCGGATGAAAAACATCAGAGAGAGAGCTTTAAAAAAACTTATTGAAAAGAGCCATAACATCTATCTCTCTTATTATCTTAATGACATTAATTTCTAAACTTGTCTACAATGAGTTTGTTGAATGCTCACATTTATGGAAGCAGTGTGTTATTTTAGCAGAATACAGCATTTCTATGAAATGTGATATCAGGCAAAAAAAAGAAATACAAGAGATCAACAATTCATAGATTTGAAATGAGAGGCAGAGTAAGTAATGGGCTTGTCTTTGTAATTAATTGAGCCAAAAATGTAGCAGGTTGGACCCCTACCAGGTCCCTCAGTTCCAAGGGAGAGTAAAGGTGTGTGGATGGTAGGGCTGGGGCAGCTTTGCAGCTTGTCAGGCTCCCTCATGCATATCCAGTCTCTTGCATGTCAGATTTCAGAGTAAAATGCAAGCAGTGATTTTCTTTTTTAGAGAATTCCATAAATATTTTAAATGAAACAGAACATTCCGTTTCATGAATGTTGCATTATTTATTTTAAGCCTGCTATAATAACAAAAATCTGAAAGTTTGTGGGGAGTGAAAGGCAAACAGAACCCAGTTTCATATCTATGAACATTACTGTGAGAATTATAATTAAAATTAATACTGGACACTTACTTGATGCTTATCTGGAATTTGCTAGGAGGCAGCTTAAATTCTTGGTGCAAGTTACCTTGCAGATGCACAATGCCAAACAGCAGGCCACCAGCACTGAGTAAGATCTGGTGCAATGTACTGCAATGTTCATGTTGTGCAGTGCCAACAAAAATACAGGTATTTTTTGGAAGAGGAAAGTGGCAGCTCTTGCCAGCAGAGGGAGTCGATGGACACTGATCTGGGACTTCACATCTGTGTGCAGGGGTGGGGTGGTGTGAGCTCCACTATGTGTGCAGACATACTCCAATTTCTGTATGCTTCAGTCTTTTTTATTAATAAAATCTTGATAGGGATTTGTTCTTATGGATCAAAAAAGGTGAATAAATGCATCAGTGTTACCACATTTCACTTTTAAATAAGAGGGATGTAAGTTAAAATAATTATCACCTTGTTACAGACGCATCAGACAAGACAACTGTTTTCACCATTTTACTGTAATTTTGATAATATCTAAGGATTTAGCAAAAGAAGGTCGTTCTTTATTACTCAGTTGTGTTCACAGTAACCTTTTAAACCTTGGTGTCAGAGGGCTGGAGGCAGCTCCATCCCCATGGTTCTGAAGCTCTGGTAGGAGGAAAAGGCAAGGAGAAAGGAAGCAGCTAGGAAGGACTGACTACAGGGGAGCATTCCCTGGCAGATGAAGAGCTGCTGCACCCAGTGATGCCATCTTTGTGCTTTCCAGACTGGGAAAGGACAGATTTAAGATAGTGTCTGCTCAGTGCATTAGGAAGTGCTTTGACCAAAGCAAAAAAAATAAAAATAAAAATAGTTCATGGCACCCAGGGCCTTCTGTCATTTTCCTGATTCCTAACACCTAGATTGAGCGTCTCTTGCTTTGCATATCGAATAGTTTTCTCTAATTGAACAGCGGCTGTTGTTCCCCATCTGCTGAGCAGATCTGGCTTTAAATCCACATTTACCATCATCTCCACTCATCATCAGACTGAGAGAGGAGCATGGTCCTTTTATCAGCTGAAAGGTTGCAGTTGTTCCACATTCGTGACTTTGTCTCCTGGGCTGTCTCCTTTTTTTTTGATGGTCGTGGTGGGGTTTCCTGAGGTGTTTGGAAACAAACTGTCTCATTTCAAAAAAACCCTCTAATTGCTGCTTTGGCATAAGTAAAACCGTATTCATTATGTTTTATCAGAAGATATTCCCATTTATTGTTGCATAATCCAAACCAGTGGGGTTTTGTGTGCTGGTCACTCGGTCACTGCTCTGGCATTTGATGGCACGTGTCACTTCAAATCCTGTAATGCATAGGGCACATTGTGTGCCAGGAGGGAGGTAACACACGATCCCATTACAGACATTTGAACCAGTGTAAGGAATCAGTTTGAGGCCAGAGACTGCAATGTGCAGCAGTGACAGAGCCCCCTCTGAGGCAGTTCGGGAAGTTGGTTCATACTTGGAGAGAATTTAAAAGAATTCCAGCCTTCTCTGTTTCCTTTTTCAAACATGAAGCAAACTTGGGGTTTCAGTTTTGTCTTCCCACCAAATGCTCAGTTCAGAAATGTCCAGGTGCATTTTCGTCTGGTGTTGCTTCAACAAGCTTAAAGTGAAGAGGAGGAGTAGGAAAGTTTCATTTAAGCAGCATCCAAAAGATGCTGAAAAAAGAGCACTTGACTAAATGTGAAATGAATAGATGTTCCCCAAAAGCTGTTTGTAAAGCAGAAAATAAAATGCAGCTGCCTTCCCTGAAAGCATGTTTCTTGCACCCTGCATAGAGCAGAGGAAGCTTCTGCATCGTCAGGGATTTGCAGCAGGTTCACCAGTGCTCTGATGTTGAGTATGTATTCTGTAGCATAAAGGCATGAAGGGAAACTTATTTTTGATCTCTTAAAAAATCAAAGCTTTCTTTTATGATACCTGTTTAATAATCTAACATAGCAGAGTATGGGAAACAGCTCTTAACCTTGAAAATCAACCTGGGAAAAATGCTATGATGAGGATTTGTATGGTGACAAATGTAACAATCCACTGAATTGCTTTTTCTCCTGATGTGCACTCTTACAGCTGTCCAATAGAGACATGGTATGAAACACTAAAAAAAGGTATGCTTTCAGTTTTAGGAAAAAAACCTTGTATTTGTATCCAAGTTTAACAAGCAGTGAGAGACTTATTTTTTGGAATAATATAATTTACAAGAGGGTCTTTTACATGGTTTTTTTGTTGTTGTTTTTTTTTTTTTTAAAAAAAGTTTCTAATTGGGTCTTGCTGAGTTTCTTATTCAGTCTTACTGGGCTGGTTCATTACTGACTTAAATCATATATTCTCTCCACTCACAAATGAAACACCACATGGTTCAAAAGCAATTGGAGAAAGACAGGAAGGACAGGATTGTAGATTTTGCCACCTATGCCAGGGAGATATTTTACATATTATATGTAAAATATAATATAATAATGTATGTATGAAGAATGGAACAAAAAGAAAACTGGTTGTAAAACCACCAACAAACAAACCCCAAACACCTTTTCATAGTGTTAAAACCCCTGACAAGCAACAGAACAAAACCAAACTAGAGCAGTTTTCTAAAATACAGTAGTCTTTTGTGAAGAGTATATGATGTGGATCTTCTGCTTAATTATAATTCCTAGATCCCACTGGTCAAAGACATGACCTTTCCTTGTTAACTAAATGATTCATTAGCTTCTTCAGAAGATTACTTTCTGTGTCTAATGCCACTCTGTGCTGAGATTTTGAACAGGCTCGTAATGTGCATCATGTTGTATTTTCCCTTGCATTGTTCCTGTAGCTTTTAATTAGGCTGTCTTTTATTACACTGGTTCATACTGCCATTTCACTGTAACCCATTTCCTTACAATTAGGTATGCCCCATCCCTGAAATGCAATTTTCTTTGTGCTGGTAAACGCACAGTGCAAGTTTACATGATTATTTTCATGGGACTTTTGTGTTTGATAAAAAAAAAAAACTGGGATCAGAAAACGGTGCCCCCAAGGCTGAGTTTTGCAGTACCTGAAGCACTTGAGGAAAGTTTACTGTGGCTGGGGCAGAACTGGCACGGATTGAAACTAGGAGGAAATTATCTGTAAAAGTCTTGAGGGTGGGTTGTGGGTGTCTGTCATTCTTACTCACCACTTAGTGTTTTGTCAGTCTCTGTCTGTGAAACCCAACTGAAATGAGCTTGTTGATCTTGACAGAGAATTAACAGAGAGGAGGCAATGTGATAGAACTGATCATTCAAATCCATTGCTAATGGAAGAGTTTCCTTCCAGAGCCAAAGACAGGGCTGCTCCCAGCAGGAGCCGTGTTCAGGGAGCCAAGTGGAGGTGAGCAACACACCAGCCATAGCTCAGTGCCTTTCTGCAGGGCCTCATCCTTCATCCTGATTAATGTATGACGGCACTTAGTGGATTTGGAGGATCGAGAAAGAACCTGTTCACCAAAATGTGGTTTTAAAGGAAAGGCAAATATTACAGTGCTGGCATTTTTTTGAGTGAACAAAAAGTAGCTTTTTGTTAGTAAGCCATCATATAAGCCTACTAAGTGTACTGTTCAAATAAAACCATGATGGGGGTATTGAGGGATGTGCTATGCTATAACTGTAGGGCTGTTATTTCCATGCTGAAGCTTAAGTTATTATGTTACTTGTGATTTGTTTCTGGTGTCTGGGCGTAAGTTTCCAAGCAGCCCTACACAAAGAGTGTCAAGTTGCCTCTTAATTAGTATTGAACCTTCTGGGAAAGGACTGCTGACTCACTATATAACTCACTCTGCAACTTCTTTGTCATTTGTCATACGCCACTAAGCAACCCTTAGATATTAGAAACCATCCATCAGTACCTCCCTCAGCTGGATCCAAACTGACAGCTTACAAATGAAAGCCTCCCAAAATCAAAGTCAATCTTCTAAGCAATTCAGTCCCTTAAAACAATGTTTCAGGTGGAATAAACTGAATATTAATAGCTCTGATAAGAAGACAAACCTCTGCCATTTTCTCTTCTTCCTTTCTTCTCAGAGGGAATGGGTAGTCTTCTCCTGGTTTGAAGCTCCCTGTTGGGTTGAACTCAAGACAGTGTGGGTATTTCATATTGGTTCCACCCCTCTTCCCATTCCTCTTTGGCTTAAAGAGCTAAAAGAGAGAACAAGAGCCTTTAGGGACTGAATCCTGCCAAGGGCTGGATTCACAACCACAAATTTCGGATGAGACATCTGTTCTGCCTCTGATCATATCAGTGCTGAAGCTTATTGCATTATATCTGTAGTTCAGGAACTCAACCCTTTAAGGGAAAATATCAGGGAATGTGTTTAGTCATATAGGCTTCCAGATGTTACATGAAAGATTAGAGCCAGTAGTTCCTATGAAGGCAAGTGGAGAGAGGAACTTGAGTTTACCTCTTCTCAGACCTTAAAGGGATTTGTTTCCAGGCTTTATATGGGAGGGCAGGGGGTGGGAATCAATATTCATTGTTGCTAGGGCACCCAGATACTTTATTTAAATAAGTTTTTATTTTGCAGTTGAGATTTACATGTGCTTATCAGAGAAGGGGAAAATGGACTTGGAAAGAACATACAAAATGAATATGAATGAAGTACTTCAAAATTTATGAAAACTACTTACTTTTCCTCATTGTTTTTGGTGATAACATCTGGTAAATTCAAGATTCCAAGTAGTCTTTCTAATACCTGCACCAACTTTGTGTAAAAGGTGGGGGAAAGATTTGTCTACACCTCAGATGCAGACACATCTCAAATCTGTTAATTTAAAATGCCTGGGAAGAGGCCAGTGGGAAGTGCAGCATCATGCATCCAGCAAAAGGTTGTTACAGCTGTGTCACTTGGAGATTGCCCGAGTAAAGAGCCCTTGGTCATCACCTTTTCATAGATTTACAATCTTAAAATGCGTAGCTTGAAATGAGCATGTTAGTGGAAAATATGCTGCCTCTCTGAGTGGGTAGTGTGTAAATGTGGATTATTATTTTTAGGTGGGACTTTTTATTACACTTGTTTCGGAAAAAAACCCAGAGCATCCTTACTGAAGCCTCATGTAAAAATGAGCTGTAGGCTCATCTTCATGTAAGTAAGATGTGAATTGACATAAATGAAACACCTCTTTCAGGAGTATGCTGTGCTTCTAATTAAAAAAAAAAAATCAAGGCATAGACGTGTTGTTACATGAGGGAATGCAGGCATCCCCTGTGTTTTGACCAACTTAAGGAAGATGCTTCCTCTTTTGAAGGCTTTGCATATCCAAATGAAAGCAAGCATTGATTTATTATTTTTAAATATGTTTTTTTATACTTTTGTTGTTTATACTATACTGAGAGTGTGTATCTACTTCCTGCAGCCTCACCCATTTTCCCCAGTGTGTGTTTGGCATTACTACAGGAGCCAGCATCCTTGTTGCTGGACCACAGCAGCAGCAGAGCTCTCTCTTCTGAAGCTCAACTAGCAATAGCAGTTGCTGTGTGAACATGGGTCTCTTGGTTGCATTTTCTCTCAGTGGTGCTTCTGCCCCCCAAAGAGGAATTCACCATTCCCCTGGCTCGGAATGTCTGGTTTCTTTGTTGAGGCTGCACCATCAGGGTTCTCCTCCATGACCTGGAAGGTGAACCCCAGGTACAGCAGGCATAAGCAGCTTGAAGCCCCAGCTGTGGCCAAGTAGAGGATGAATCTTTAATGCCTTCTACTTGAGCTGCATTGCATTTTCATGCATCACAGAAAGTGCTGCGTTCAATCTTTATTTAGATTTTCCTACCAGGTATGAAATGAGCTGATGGCAAAATCTGCAGTTACTTCATATTTTTAAATGATGGAGATAGATGGCTGTAATCTTCTGTCATTTGACATGATTTTTACCCCTATGTTTTTGTGTCTTGGCAGAAATGATGGGAATTCAGATGGTAATGAGGTGGCATCCAGATGCACTGCACAAACATGCGTATGCACAAAATATTGATTTAAATATGTCCTGACAAGCTGGTCAGGCAGAAATCTGAAGGAAAGGAAACTTCTGAAGTGAAAGAGAAATAATGACAATAATGAAGAGGCAGAACATTGATTTTAATATGTAGCAGCAGTATGGAGATCTGGGTCTGATGAATCAGAAGGGGGAAGCTGGCACAGGAACACACTGTGATTTGTTGCATACATTTGTTTCCATTTTTATCCATTAGCAGCACTGTGAGCATTCAGATGCAGATGAGAGATTGGGAATGGGGAACAGGGGGAGGGGACCTTGGGCTGTTAAAACTTTGATAGGTGGTGAATTTATATCAGCTAGCTTTCTAATTTCCTGTTATTAAATGTCCAGGCCCCTTTCTCCTTGACTTACTTTAAAATAAATAAATAAATGTCACCGTTATTCTATATATATATATAGATATACCATTTCTGCATTCCAGGCAGCAGCTAGGGAGTATTTCCATCACCTCTACAGTTTTATGGACCTTTCCAGTAAGGCAGCATGCCTTGGAAGTTGGTGCAGTACTATTAGCATATGCCTCTGAAAAATATTTCATCATTTTGTGACTCCCTTTTGATCAATTAAGTTTATGTAGCTCTTTCCAAGCAAGTTCATAGAGAGAATCTGTACACAGCAATCTCTTTTTGGTACCAAGTTTATTTTCATTGTTGAAGTGCAGCATCTGGCATGATGCAAACCAAAATGTATATTGGGAAAAAACAGTAAGTGCATCAGGAGAGAGTGTGTTGGGGGAAAAAAAGTGCTTTTCAACAATTCCTGGATGAGCTGGAGTTTCCATAAAGCCTGTGACACATGAACAATCCTAAAGAAATTCAAGTGTACATTGTTTGCCACTTTCTGTCTCTGGCTGTGAACACAGTGATCTTTGGTATCTGTCGGTGGAACCTGTTTGTGCTCAACCAGGTGGAGTTTGACATTCTGCTTGAATGAAGTGACATGCCATGAAAAACACTAATATGTGCACTTAAAAAGAGGAGAGGGAAAAGAAAGACAAATTTTGAAGAAAGAAGAAAGTAAGTTTTGGCCATGATCTTCTCCTCTTCTCCTTGATTTAGTATTGCTGTCCATAAAATTTCAGTAATGAAATAAATATTGAATAAACATTTAAGAGAGAGAATGATTTCAGGTCTTGAAGGTAATATGAACATAGTTAATAAGCAGTATAAATTTATAAATAATGACTGTCACAGTTTGGAATATAATACAAAACTAATGGAAGAAATACATTTCTTCCATTAATGCAAATCTTGATGCAAATCTGCTTGATGCAACTCTGCAGGATGTTTTTGCATCTTTTAAAACATTCAGTATACTTCAAATGCTTATGATCTAAAAAGGGAAAATACCTCAAAATGAGTTGGTTGAGAAACACCCCCAGGAGTTAACTCAAGGATAAAGACAGCAGTAGTGATTTAACGCCCTCGTTAACTGTTGATAAAATTAGCAGATGAAATTACATCAGGAGACCTACATAGTAATAAGAATGGAGATGTCTTTAACTAGTCTTTAAAACAACTAGAAATGTGTAATACTCAGAAGAATATCAGATGACTTGGCAAGTAAATGTGTCTATGGGGAAATAATCCAAGATATGATGATATACTATGAATGAAAAGCCAGGAAAACAGCAGTGCTTAGTGGGACCAGAACATATGGAGAAATAGCAGTTAGGTTTGCTAATCACTAATAGCAGCAATACTTACAAAAGGAAGTTACTAATGCTGTACTAAGATCATGTCACAGGCATTGGAAAATAACTGCCCTTTACTTAGTCAAGTGTCTGTTGGAATGCACCAAGGCTGTTAAATGTAGTTGTGGCTGCTTCTCATATTGAAGCATAGGAGTGAACAGAAAGGGTTCAGTAAAGAGCAGCCGATGGATTTCATGCCTGACTTGTTGCAAAAATTTGTGTGTATAGAATATTTGTATACAATGATTATTAGAAGAACCCAGATATCTATAAGGAGAGGAAAGTTCTATGTGAAGATTTGAAAAGTCACAATTCTTACAGTAAAGTAAGGGGAAATACAAAATTATTGTTAAGAAATTTTCATTGATACTTACGGAGTCATGTGAAACATGCTCAAAAAAAAATTTGTGACTGTGTGACATGAAGAAGCAAGGTGTCAGCTTTCAAAGCAGTGTGGATGGCAGGGGTGTGCTGTGGCTGGTACAGCCCATGAGTGGGCAGCTGGCAGAGACATTCAGATGAGTCCAAGCTGGAACTCTTCTCTAAAGCAAATCTGAGACCTTTGAACTCATCAGGAATTCAAGATGAGGTTGTTTGTGCTTTTAAAGAAGATAACACAAGTTCAAAATCACTAGTTGGTTAATGAAGATGTAATACAGAACTTGAAGTTTGGTGTTTGTTGATAAGCTCTAATTTCATATCTGACAGTGCAAAAGAAATGTTTGAGAGGGTTGTATAAAAATGTTGGAGTATTAGAAACTAATTAAAACAGGGATTTGTTATTAGTTGATAATTTATAAGTGATGCATCCACAATACTACAGGAAGGCCAGTGCTTTTTTTCCAGTTACCTTTTTAATTTTGCAAGAATAACATTTTAACAAGAATTTTTAATTTTAATTTTTAATTTTGCAAGAATAACATTAATTTTGCTGATTGACATATTTTAGTTTTATGTTGGGCTGTTCTGGAATGCACTGTTTTGCCCTTGTATCTATCTGTCCCCATTTTTTTATTGATCATTTTTGTATACAATACCATATTTACCATAGGAGATTGTAGGATTTCTGTTAATCTAAAAAAAAAAAAATGAGGAGAGGGGAAACAAAACTGATAAATATTGTATACAAACTTTCAAGTGTTAATGTTATCTGGCCAAGATACTTTTTAAAGAGTGTTTTAGAAGGTACTATTAAAAGTGTGATGAATAGCAGTGGGACACCACTAAAGCATTAATGATCCATGGAGGAATAACACTAAAACAAACTTGGGGCTATCAACCTTTCACTTTTGAGACTTACACAACAAATATTTCAAGCCTATGCCTAGGAATCTTTGCGTTGTTTGTTTTGATGATCTGGGAGGAAAGCACAGTAATAATTTCCTATGAGTCATACATGCTATAGATGTAAAACATGGATGAATTTTCCTGAATGTAACCATGTTACTTTGCTCATGTGTGTTTTCTGGTTGTTGCTGTGGTTCCTGTCCCTTCTTTTACAGCAAAAGGGAGAGGATGTGTGTGGCTGAGGATGGTACACGAAAGAATTTCCCTGCTTTTGAAATGTCAGCATTTTGAGAATGTGGGGTAATTGTGGTGTGTAATGGGGCACTTTATCTAGCACATTAAGGATTCTGATTTTATAAAATTATTTTATTTTAGTGTTAATTATATATTTGATAAAACATTTTGTTTATCTATGTGTAGCTAGTCCTATATTTTAATACCATTTTATTTGTAAAACATTTAATGTGCAAACCTGATGAGTATTTTAAGGATGAAAATAGGCCTGAAAACTCTTCCAGTCCATTTTTCAATGGCGTCCATTTTTCTTAGTCAAAGCAGTAGTTACTGACAGTAGGAGTACATCAAAATCTTGTATCTTGCTTCATTTGCTAAAACAAGAGAGGGCATGTAAGATGTGTAAGGAGGTTGTGACATCCATCCTTTTACTGTTACAGCAGGTCAAATAACTGGTCTTTTGCAAAAATGCGTATTCCAGAAAGGCAGTTGGGCTCTTCTGAGAACAGCTTTGGTAGTTTTATCTGTCAGTAGTTCTTCCAATCAGCAAGTGATCAATTTGGATTTTAACACTTGTCTATCAAGTGATGTAGAAGCTCTTCAGCACTTAATGTGTCCATCCCATGACAGCTCTTAGGCACTGTCTAATCAGGTCACTGTCCTAACTCTCCCAATCTGATATTATACTTCCTCAGTCTGGCACTGCACAAGGCTTTTTTATTGGTCAAATCACTCTTGGTGCTCTTCTCTGCACCCTGTCCAGTTTTTCAGCCTTTTAGAAACAAATCTAAATTGAACAAATCCCATCATACATGGCAGAGCTGAACACGGGGTTCTAGTATAGGTCTCTGTACACAAGGCAAGTAGCGATCTTTTCTCTTCTTGTCCTCTGTCTGCCCCCATTTGTACAAGCAATAAATCCATTAAACCTGTTGCTGCAGTTGCAAGTCGTGGCTTACCTTGAAATGGTCTGCTCAGTTGTTTTTGTAGTCATCATGTTCTGGGATACACTCCCTGGTGCTGCCAGTACCAGTTCTGCTTCTGGGATGGAATAGTCCATGCGGCCTGAGAAAGTGCAGTGGTTGGTGCCAGTCAGCTGGCAGCTGCTCAAGCTGCAGGCAAGCATCCAGTGTGCACCCAATTTCAGTATAGAAATCCATTCTGTTCTGGTAAAGCAGCTGCTGCTATGTCTTCCTGCAGCTTGCACATGGTAGGAATACAGTTGTATCAATGAATCAGCATATCCCTTCATCTTGCAAAGGCTTGAAGCTATTGCCAGTCAAAAGTCTTTGTGCCATTGTTTTTTTTTGCTGCATCTCTAGAGCTATAATATTCCATTGCCATACTTTTTGACCATATCTCAAATACAAACACCTGCACATAAAAACTTGCAGAGTTAATTCCCAGAAAATCTCGTCATAGATTAAATGAGTTTACATTATATTCTAGACTCATACCTACAAATACACATTTTATTTTCTAGTGTCATATTCCAATTTTGTGACTGCTTAACAGGTTGATAAGAATATGGGTACAAAGCAGTATAGTTATAGAAAGGTGTAGTTATTCCACTTTTTTCAAGTGGTTTTAGTAGAATCATAATATATTTATTTTTTTTTAATGAGAGTAGAAGCAGCTGCTTTCTGCTAAGTGTAGGAGAGAGTCTCTACTTCCAGTATGATAATTTTGAGGGAATGCTTAGCTTTGTTTGGTTAGAGACTGATGTAGCAGTTGGAAGGTCATCATTTTAATTAATTTAAAAAACCCTCTACAAAGTACAAAGCTTTACAGAAATTGTAATTACAGGAGTCTTTAACCATGTAGTGCAGCATGTGGAAGCTACTTGTAAGACAGAGTCATCCTTTAGTTTTGAGATTACGTTAAATCCCAAAGCCTGTAATTATATGCATGTTGCTGGCAGGAGCCCATGCTGGGCTGATTGTGTTCAATGAACGGGGTCGTTACTTGCTGTTTCTCTCCATGAGACCTACAAGCATCCTGGAAAGCACAGTACCTAGTACTTTCACTGCTGCTTCTGCAGGGAGGGTAGACAGACTACTTTGGACTTGGTTTATTATATTTTGACAGATTTTCAGGTTCTTTACTAGCTGTCTGTTCAGAAGATGCAAGGACAAATTATTAGTAACGCTCCAGAATGCGAGCACTCTCTTCTGTCATTGTAAACCAAACCAAAGGAAGGGTACAAACGTGTACGTACTGGAAATGCAGCAATGCCTGATTCATGGGCTCTTGATTTTGTGAGGAGACTTGATGCAAGGTGCACATGGGTTGAGGCAATCCTGAGCACAAGCACAGGCTGGGCAGAGAAGGGATTGAGAGCAGCCCTGCTGAGGACTTGGGTGTGCTGGTTGATGATAAGCTCCGCATGACCCAGCAGTGTGAGCTCGCAGCACAGAAGGCCAGCCACATCCTGGGCTGCATCCAAAGCAGTGGGGCCAGCAGGGCAAGGGGGAAAATTCTGCCCCTCTGCTCTGCTCTGCTGAGACTCTGCATGGAGTAGAGACTCTACTGCACCCAGCTCTGGGGACCTCAATGTAAGAAGTAAATGGACCTGCTGGAACAAGTCCAGAGGCCCATTAAGATGGTCCAAGGTCTGGAGCACCTCTTCCGCGAAGGCAGGCTGAGAAACCCTGGGTTATTCAGCCTGGAGAAGAGAAGGCTTCAGAGAGACCTTAGGGTACCTTCTAGTAATTAAAGGGAGCTTAAAAAAAGAGACATGGCAATTTTTTTACATGGACAGATAGTGATGGGATTAGGGGGACCATTTCTAAGCTAAAAGAGGAGGGATTTAAGTTAGATGTTAGAAAGGAATTTGTTACGGTGAGGATGGTGAGATGCTGGAACAGGTTGCCTAGAGAAGTTTTGGATGCCTCATTCCTGGAAGTGTTCAAGACCAGGCTGGATGGGGTTTTGGGCAGCCTGGTCTAGTGGGTGGCAGGGAGATTGAAACTAGCTGGTCTTTAAGGCCTTTGTCAACTCAAACTCTGCAAAGATGATGATGATGACTTGTTTCTGAAACAAATCTCAATTAGTTGTGACTGTGCTTGAAGTTACCTTTGAGACACTACATTGTACTTATGCTACTAAGTTTTCTAATTTTCATAGTGTATACTGCATGTTCGTGTTTTCCAAATCTTACAAGTCTGTAATTATTTTTAAACAAATATTTGTGGCTAAGAAAGGGTGAAAAAAGCAGTGTGTTTGCCAGTAGCTGAAAAGAAGTTGAGTAAAAAGTCAGAGTTGTACTCAAAGGTTTTTTAAGATCTTTCTCTAGTAAGAAACACCTCTTAACCTTTGTGTATCAACACAATTTCACTGAAAAGGACAGGTTTCATTTTTGCCAGCAATTGAAACAGACTGGTGAGATAAAGATTTTTTTTAAAACCTCTGGTGAGGGATTCTTGTAAAGGGTAATGTAGGCAGTGCTATTTCTTCTGTTTTGCTAAAGGGCAACATGCAGTGGAGAGTTATTTTAATGTAGAAAAGATGTATGTAGTCTCTCTCCTTTAATACTGCATTATAAATTTTTAAAATATATCATTAAATCAAACTTTTAAAAAAGTAAATTAAAATGGGAATCTGCTGTATGGTAAAATACTAAAACAAAAAGCCATCCCGGGATGTAGCAATATTGACCAATTTTATCACCGCTTAATACCTACTGATTTAAAAAGGTTAATGTTGCTTGGAGCCAATAAATGAAGTTTTTTGGTTTTTTTAACCTAGAAGGCCCCTAAATTATTTTTCTTAATCTCTTCCTAGGCAATGAAGCTAAAATACTTGCATGGTGCTATGCAGTAGTGTTTTGGCATCAACTTAGGTCTTTAACAGATGTATTCTTGTAATCTGTTAACCACTTTCAACACGCACGTCCTTGCTTTTCAACATGCTGCATCTCGTACGTGACATGTTCTCCAGTGAGCATCTTCTGAAGCCAGAGCAGCTTTTATGACTCCTAATGACATTCTCCTGCAATGTCTGCGTGAAATTACCCATCAGTGTTGCAGAGGTGGTTAATAAAGCTAGAAAATAGCTGCTGTAGTTGATTTAATAAAAATGTAAATTTACAAGATCCTCCAAATTATGCAAAGCTGACAAGTTGTCTGTTTTGATAATCTGAGCACTGGGGAATAACAGGGTGTCTTTATTTCACTCGCCTTTTTATTTCTTCTCCCTGTAGTGTAGGGGAATCTTCATAATGGAGCAGTATTCATTGCAAAATGCTGGACTGATTGAGCCTGCTGCTGAATGGGAATACAGTATTCTCTTTGGGATGAAAAATTTTGTTCAGATAGAGATTTCTGGTATTGATATAAGGTTGTATCAAATACTATAGTGGAAATATTTTCATTTTCAAAACAGAAGTATCCGTATAGCAATTTTTTATTTTCAGAGCTAAATTAAGTGTCTTTGTTCCTTAAAAATCTGACTTTCCATTTGACTAATGTGGTAGGTGCCAGTGATAACTTGTAAAATGATGAAACAAAACACCGACTTGTACAAAATCCTTATGCGCTCAGATTTCATAACTTTTCATTTCAATTTCCTTAGGCAGGTAGATCCAGCAGGTACTACTGTCTTCCTGACACATGAAGCACTTGATATCTGCATGTCTTTCTCATTGCCTTAATGATTTGCTGATACAGTTGTTTGAATACATTGCTGTCCTCACTGAACCCCATGGGTTGGCTTTCTTTAAAGGTCTGGGTCTGTGGTGGACGTCACTGTGACCAGATGAGTTCTCTGTGGTGCATCTGCTTCAGTATGGTCACACACAAACTTAGGCCATAAAGAAAAATAGGAGTAGGCGACACCCAAAACCAGATATAGCAGCTCATGTGGACAAATCCCCTGACAAGTGAAAGGGGGGATGCTGTGTAACTGGTTTTAAAGTGTTGTTCAGTCACTATGTGAAAGGAAATGTTTGATGCAGCATGAGGGAAATTTTACCTAGGGTGTGTTCCAGGTGTATATATTCTTGTGAAACAGAAGGCTGTGTTTTCTGCATAAGAAGCTCATTTTTTGCAAACACTTTTTTTCCCTCCGATTTCATATTTTGCAGAATTTTTATTCTTCATTGAATACTGGTTCTTCACAGAAATTTCCTCATTGTAACTAAATGTCACACTGTATAAAGATTGTAATCTTCAATTTAATTTAGAGAAATTTCATTACATTTTTTTTATCCTACGGAGAAGTGTAATAGATAGTAACATTTTTGATTCATTTATTTCAGCTAATGCGATCCGATAAGATTAACCAGAAGTTTGTGTTAAATAGGATACATATATTACACCACCTGTCCTATCGTATGAAAATACAAGCTTCTTTCATCTAGTGACCTTCTACTGAGTACTTATGAATAAAAATTCAGTTGATAAAGTATTTGTGTGTCCTATATATTCTAGATTTATAAATAATCTTTCAGACTCCTGAGAAAAGGAGTGAGTGCAGCAATAAAAGTGATAAAATTCATGCTGCTGCCCAAAAGGATCACAATGAAGAAAGATTTTTACAGATGAATCCAGAGGAAATTGTAACTGAATATGTAGCTCTGTTAATTAATAAGGAAGAAATATAATTACTATAGTTTAACCTGTGTTATATAGACTATAAATAATGTTTTAGTATGTCTGAGGATTTTGGATCTCTTAATATTATATTAGGAACCTTTTTGTTTTTACCTCTTCCTCCATTTTTCCTCCTGAAACTGAGTCTAGCAGCAGAGTTGAATGGCTGACACTTCAGAAAATCATGGCTGTCTTTTGGAATGTTGAAACATTTAAAAACCACAAAATACTTCATTTGGTAAAAAAAATAAAAATTATATACATATATATATACATATATATATATAAACATGTGAGGTATAGTGTTGCCGCTGGCACTGAATAGATCACACGGACATAGGTCGAGGTGTGGTGAAAGGAAGAGAGAGTTTATTTTTCCCCCCAGGATTTATAGGCTTCTGACCACAGCCAGGGATTGGATGGTCAGGATAACACTTTCTCACTGCACTGGCCATGAGAGATGCCCATCACAAGACGTGTAACAGAAAGAATGTACACATATCTATGTTTGCAGTTACTGTCCTGGGGAAGTCTTTAGAAAACCATGTTAGCAAGCTCAGAAGCTGAGTTTTCAGGGCGACAGTATAGTTAAATTAATTTCAGTAGTTGGAATTTGGACAAGAACAGTTCTGTTCATCCTCATGATTGTCATCCTCAAAGAAGGTGATAAAACCATGTCTATCATAAGTGAGTATTTTAGAAATGGTTCCAATAACTGGATCTTTTCTAGACCTAGCAAAAACGAGGAAAAAATATGCAGTACATACAATAGATCATTATGTTCCATGCTGTATTTGAAGTATGAATTCTTTGTCTTCTGAAACCTTTTTGAGAAATGCAAATCTGTACATGACCTCCCTTGGCAAGGACAGAAAAATTGTCTCAAGAAACATAAGCAAAAAAATCATCCTATTGACTTGGTTGGAAGTGACTATTGCAATGCTTCAGAGGCTGTTTAACATACACACCAGTATTCTGGAAGTAGTAAACAATACAATAAGCTTTTTGGATCAAGGAATGAATGTATTCTTTCACTGTTAGTAAAGCTTTATCTGACCAAGTCTGGTTTTGCATATATATCAGAGTTTCTGTACAGTTATTACAGTTTTACACATTTCTACTTAATCCTATTGCGATTCAGCGTTTCCTTACATAAAGCCTTGAGTTTTCTCTGGTGTCTGTCTTTTGCAGCCTCTTAGCTCTGTAAGTGTCTTTTGTTTTGCACCCTCTGCCAAAGGGGCTGAACCAGGGTAAGTCATGAAGTCACATCACAAAGGCAAGCAGCAAGCAGTTCTTCCTCATGGTGTAGATACAACCTCTTGCCTCATTCTCTGTCCAGCAGAAGTCTTCAACAATGTTAAAATTGCACAAAAGTGGACTCTTGATTTGAGACCTGCTTACCAAAATCATCTTCTTTTGAAGGGCAGAAGGAGCACTGCAGGCTGACCTGACACTGATGCCAGCAGGTAGAGGCAAGGTCCAATATGCCATATCCAAAGAGGTGGATACCTTATATGCCATATCCAAAGAGTGGAGACCTTACTGCCTGGAGTAGACAATGCTGACCCCACAGCTGACTGGGAAGAATCAAAGAACAAGTGTTAGGGCAGCTAAACTACCATCTTGCTGTATCTTCTGGTAACATGAGTTAAGGGCAAGTGATTAAACTGGTCTGCCTGGGTCCAGCAAGGTTTATGGCATTGAGGATGGGCATCTGGCAGATGAAAAGGCAGTAATAGGGATCCTGGATGCCAATCTGAAGGAAGAGAACAGCAAGTTCAGGCAGCTTTGGCATCTCAACCCTGAAAGAGCTATGAACAGGGTTTGTGTGCTGAGCCATAGCCTTTGGTTTCTGGAACAGCTTTCCCAGGGGAGCAGAGAGAAAAGAAAGCAGATATAAGGTGGTATTTATTGGTATTCTTGGTGTGAAGTCCTGTTACTTGAGCAGGAGGTGGCAAGAAACAGTGGTGGCAAATTTTTTCATCTATAAACATATTGGCAGAGAGAGCCACTTTATGGGGGAACAAGAACACGCAACTTCTCTCCCCTTTCCTCTCCATAACAGTCCCAAGATTTTCTGTTTTCTTTCCAGACTACTGAATTACACTAATGTAAACCTCCACCTCCATCCTCTGTTTTCACCTCTCCTTGTATGCCCTGTCCATCCTTGGCCAGAGGTCTGTGGTTACAAGGATGGAGCCATCAGTTCACTTCAGGTGCATCTGCTGTCCCACCGCTTGGGTTTTATGGCTCTCTGGTACAAGAGCAGCTACAAGAAGCAATTAACAAGGTTGGTGAACAGATGACTCCAATACCCCTATCTGGAGTTATTGAAAATGAAAAAAAATCAATTCTCACCAGGTCTGTCTAGGCAGTTTTAACAGTGATGATGGAGAGTTTCATGTTATCCTTGGAGATATGGCTGTTGGTCTAACCAATAAAACAAAAATAAGAAAAACAATCTAATAGTAGTTGGAGTTGTACAGTGGGAAGCACAGAGCTTCTGAAACAGTGAAGAGCAAGCAGGGAGAGAGAAACATCTCAGAGTGTGGAAGCTGTCCATGTTTCCTCCTGACTTTCTGTAGCTGTGCACGATGACACTGGACCATAACATTAAATACAGTGATGGATAAAAGATGGCAGAAGATAAATTTAGCAATTTTGTAATCAAAGCACATGAATGGGACAGAATATATGAAGACAGTTTTAAATATATCACTCAAGTGAAGCATAAATCTTGAGAAAGAAATAATTATCTATTGTCTTAAAGGAGAGTATCTGGTGCAGGACTCTGGGGTTTTTGCACAGATTTGACATGAAAAACTCTATATGGAATGTTTTGGTTTGCTTGCTTGGTTTTTAAAATGGGTATGGAGTTTTGTCCATAAAGGTGGTATAGAACTCTAGTTTAAGTGGTATGCACTACTTCATAATTTGCTGAATGGATTGTAAAAGCAGGTTAATTTGCTGTTTGAATAGGCATGAGAGGGCATAAAATTCCTCACGAGCTGATGAAATCTTACAAATGGTGCAACGTTTGGTTCAGCTGCTCTAAAATCTACTCTCTTCTCCCTTTAGTGAAGGCAGAAAACTCAATTTGCTGTGTGTTTTCTATTCAGCATCATTTTATTTTGGTGTGATCAAATGCTTGGTGGTCCTGCCCACACACAACAATCCATCAATTCCCTCCACTCTCTCCCTCCCTCCCTCCCCCTGTGGTCTGTGCTTCATCGGCTGTAATATACTTGTCTACAATTGTCAAAAAGCTTTCCCGGTTATCAAATCAGGCTTTTTCTTTTTTCTTCCTCACAGATTGGTAGGATTAAATCTTTAATATGCTTTGATTGGAATATTTCCATTTGAAATGGGGTCCTTCTCTCGCAGAAGTAGGATTCCTTATGTTTTTGCCCTATTTATCCAGAGGAAACAGTAAGGGAAAAAGGGATAGATATGAGGAAGGAGAAGAAAAATCACCATGTCTTGCTGAAACGTGGGGCCCTTTGCCTGGCACAGCAACCATCACTCCCTGCAGGGTCAGGGAACGCGAGAGGCTGGGGGATGCGTCCCTCTAATTTCCACGTCTGTGTGTGCAGCTGGATGTTTTGTAGCTCCTAAAGAAATATGGCTTTTTGAGCCCTTCATCTCCTCACGCAGGTGGTGGTGACGGCGGGAGTAGTGAATGACACAGCTTTGCTGGATGACACGGAGCTGATCTCTGCATCAGCCAAGAGGAATTAAGCTTTGTCACTCCCCGCCGGGGCTACCTTTTGCCTGGTATGTGCGGGAGGAGGAATTCACAGGCTGCTGCTGCATTCACCCAAGCAGAGCCCCGAGCGTGCTTTGCCAGGGGAGGCAGGCAGCCAGAATGATAGCTGTCTCTTTTAAATGCCGCTGTCAGATCCTGAGGAGACTTGCTAAAGGTAACGTGCTTTCCTTCTTATTCGTCCAGGGGCTCCGGTGCATCCTTCCAGAGACACAGCCTGATGTTTTTACTTTTAAATATGACCGTCCTTCCAATGTACTGTCAGGCAACAAAGAACTCCTGATACAGGGGCTCATTCACTTAACATTCCTACATGTCCCAGGCTACCATCCTGCTAGGAAGATAGATTCCTGGGGTTTTTTCCTCTCTCTCTCTCTCTCTCTTGCTCTTTTTGTTATTGCTAAAAGGAGGATTTTTTTCTCAAGTGAAGTGCTGAAGTTATTGTGGGGTGTTAATGTTTTGTATTTCTGCTGACTGCTCAGAGGCATCCCTCCTGGGTCAGGGCACGCTCTGCCTTTCTGGGAACAAGTGACACTGCTGTCCTGGACCTGTATCCAGGACGAATTTCTGTTGTTTCACATCCTTTGCGAGCTATTTTTACCTGTGTTTTAGATGCTGAAGACTGCTGTATGTGATGAAGCAGCGTGTGTTTTTTCAGGGCTGCACTCGCATGTCACACTTTTGAAGTTAATTTGCCTGTTAGAGCAGTAAGCATTTTATCTTACTGTAAATCTTTGCGGTCTCTTGTTTTACCGCTCAGAACTTTAAAATACCACCCTGAGTCTGTGATTGTTAAAGCAGATCTGTGGAAACCTGCCCGAGACACCTTCCGTGTTCTGGAATGAACATACCTTATTTTCTAAAAATAACTTTTATTTTTTGAAAAAAAAAAATCTGTTCTATTTGGTAATTTTTTTTTTCTCTGTGTGAAAAGGTTTGATTGGGGATTTTAGCTTGATGCTTTCATGGAAACTTCCAACGTTGTAATAGCATTATGTGTCTGCAAATAAGAAGGTTCTATTTTTTATCTTGGATGCTGTGAAATATTTAATGGCCGTTACTGTGCAGCTAGATATACATCCGTATGTGAATGAAACTATTTTTAACAGCTTAGCTTGAAAAATCAGATATCTTTGATTATTAGTCAGGGTAGCTCAAAATCAATCAGTGTTTTATTTTGCAGAAGCATGAAAAGGTAGCATGCTAATACAATGAGATCAGTAATAGGAAAAGAGAAGGAGACTGCAATCAAACTTATATAAGCATTTTCCTTTTATTTAGATTGCTCAGTGAGGCCACGCTGTTCAAAACATAAGAACTTAAATATTTATTAATCATCCTCTCAGTAGATTTGCTTCTCTTTCAAATCTATGCTGGGCAATGCCTGTTTTTCTCATTTGTGTAAAATGTTTCTATTCTGATAGCTCTATTACATGTTTATCAGGTTGAAAGTCAGTGTGTTCTCTTTTTCTGGTGTGAGCAGAGCAACCTTTTTGTCTGCTGATGTCTTTATCAGACAGACCTGGGCACTAATTTAGTCTCTCACTGATGAGAGTTGTTGTTCCACTTAAGTACAGTTTCCCTGTGAATAATCAATAATCTTATACATCTTAATTGTTAGCCATCTTAATTATTTCATGCTTCCATCATTTAACAGAACTCAAGCTGGTGGGTTTTTTCTCCTTTGAAATAATGTTAACTACCATTGAGACTCCTTGCTCCTCCCACTCCCTCCTAGTAGGAACTGGCATGATACTATTGATTTTTTGCATTAGTGTGCCTTATGCTTGTCTCTAGTTGATAAAGACAGTCTAGAGGTATGTTCATATATTCTCCTGTAAGCTATATGCATGCTGAACTGGCATTGCTGTCCTAATTGACAGGTTCCTGATTTCTCACTGTTTTGAGTGAAACCTTTGGCTTTTTATCTAATTCCTATGGGTTTTTTGGCCTTGCCATTTGCATCTCAGACAACAGTTAGGGACTGCTCAACACAGCCTAGCTGAGGACAGGAATGGACCTTCACATTATTAGTGTGGAGAGGATTCTTGCCAACAGCTGGCAATCTCCTGCTGCTGTATCAGATAGAAGGTCTCCTTTCCTTCTAACCTGCTAGTCATGTTTTTGTGCATTCATTGAGTTCCTTTGCTCCAAAAGCAGTTTTCTTTGCTTTAGTTCTTGCCCCCATCCTGTCTCTGCTATCCTTCTGTACTAATCCTGTAGCTTTGTGCAGTTCCCCAAAGTAATTTATTTTCTGTCTTTCAGGCCCTACTGTGGTGAAAAGATACAGGTGTGCTGCACACTAGATTAGTGTCTTGTGTTTTTAATAAAAGATGTGCAGTTAACTGTACATCAAAATGTGGAAATATCTGCTTTATATATGTTATGTCATTTTTCATGCCTGTCTTGACAAAGTAAGCTTGTAACTTAGTTCATTTCCTGTTCTTTCAGATAGGGATGTAAACAGAAATGCCTCATCTGAGCAACTGGAGACTCTCTAAAAGTAATTCTTTCCAATAGGGAGGTGTTCAGGCAATATTTTATTTTACAGCAATTGTACTCGCCTCTTCTTGTACTACATCTTAACATTTCAAAGCAAAAAGGAGAGCTTTTTTTATGTTTATTTGCATTGTTGCACATACTTCATAATTGAAAAAATCTGGTGGGAGAATCGAGTGTTGTGAGCTGATTTCAAGGCCAAAATATCATATAGTAGTGGGAATGCTCTCCAAAGCCTAGTCAGTGACCCACTCCTTCCCATAGTTGTGAGTCAGAGCCTGTGGCAGATAACCCTTACGTCTCTTTACCTCACCTCCAGGGTCATCTTCAGATGGCAGCATTAGTCTTCTTTGTCCTCTGCCTTCAAACTTACACCATTCATAGGAGACAGGCACAATTATAGAATCATAGAATGGTTTGGGTTGGAAAGGATCTTCAAATATCTTTTCCAGTCCAGCCCCCTGCCCCTCAGTCCTGTTTCACTGCTGCCCCTGCCCCTGCCCATGCACTCCTTTTATTGCCTCTGTGGGTACTAGGGCTACTGTGGCTGCTGCAGCTGCTGTACAGAAGTCTTCTTCTGTATTTCCACTGTATCAGTCACCCCCTCTTAAAGCAAAAGGTGTGGCAAACAAGAAGTGCACAATAATTACTCAGGCAGGAAATTTAGAAGACTGTGAGATTAGATCCCTTAATGTGTATTATGCTTCAGTTTTGTGAGTCTTCATTTTGGAGGTCAGTACATTTTCAGTAATGAAACTGCATGTTACCAAGGTCAGACAGAGCTTCATATTTGTGTCCATTAACAAGCAACCATGAAAGAAAAGTACTATGTTATTTGATGATGCAATTTGCAAGAACGGTGCTGTGTGAGACTGTTTTCTCATAGGTGTGGAGACATGATCTGAATTCAGATCTAGTCTATCTAGTTAAGAACAAAAAAAAATAATCTGTTTTTTACACCTGTGTGTTGTTTCTACACAAGTCAGTTGTTTCAATGCTAATTTTCTGTTATGCATTTTTTTAATAGCTATTAAAATGTTTGTTGTGGATGGGAGTTTGTGCTGTAATTACCTGATTTCTTTCATTAATAAATCTTTCATGTTTTTACTTTCACGCTGAAATATAGCTGGGTCAGTCTGTTTTTATTGGGATTGCCTAACGTATTAGAATCTCTACGTGTATGTATATACATTTTAAGCAATGTTGGAAGTAGTTAAAAGGTTCTGAAAAGAGAGAAGGTACCTTCTTACCATATTAGGTACTAAAATTTGCACTGAGAGTTTTGTCATTTTTATATATTATTTTAATTTTTTATCTCCTTTCTATCCCAAAAGAGCAAGGTAAGCCAAAAGCTGCATTAAGAATCTGAAGGAGTAGCTGTTTTTGTAGTTTTCACTATGACAAGTACTGGGCTTAGAGAGAATGGTAACTTACATTTGGACCAAGTGAATACAAGCAAAGGCCACATTTGTAGCTGTAAGAGCAACCACAGATCTGCACTTCATACGGCTGCTTGTATTGTAGGATGATTTTTTTTTGTGCAGTGGAGAGACACTAGGGTTTTCCCCCCCTAGTTTATTCATATAAGACCTTGGGCATTGAGCAGTATGCTGTGCATACCAAAGAGCCTGTGGTAATCCCTCACACTGCATATATATGCTAAATAAAAACGGTACCATTTGCAGTTGTTAAGTACCACCGTGAACAATATACATATATAGCATACAATAGTGAAAAGCTGCAGAAATGTGTAGGCTGGTCAGGTTTTCAGGTAAATGAACCACTTTATAGTTTAAAAATTGCCTTTCAAGTAGTGTATTAGAAAGCCTTGGTTGTGGTTAATTGATGTATGGACATGTTTGTTTTTTCCCTTTATTAGCCAAAAGAACAGCACTTTTAGGAAGCTGTGTCTGTAGTATAAAGTTGCTTACAGAAATGGGTCTCTTCGTTAGAGTCAGGAATGCAGTTTTTCACATACACAGATCAGTGAAGTTATTCTGGATTTTATTATAATGGAAACAGAATAGGAGCACTCTGATAAAGATGTCAACTGTTGTTACACAGGGCATAGTGTGAGGAGCTGAGTGGAATGCCTCACCCATCAAAGCTTTATAGCCTATCTTCAGGATAATTTATCACCTACTGCGCATACAGATCCTTTCTGCAGACATATATTTTTATTCTCCCAGTATGCTTCCAATACAGCAAGATAAAGCAAGCTTTAAAGGCAAGATGCTGCACTCCATTTTACAAGATGATCAGTTATCTAAAAATTGGATTGGGGCCTAAAGCATCAAAGGATGAATTCTGAATGTAGCTGGACGTTGGTTATACTTTGCTTTGCACACAGGCAGATACAACACAAACAAACCCAGAATTTGTTTTTAAATTATGGAATTAAAATGGTGTTAAAAGACTTGACATTGAGGCTATAGAGTATCTTATTACAAAGTTGCTAGTGTTTCAGAGACTCATCCGTGGTTACCAGCCTTTAAATTATTTTAATTGTAATTCTGATTATGTGGTCTCTTTTTGCCAATAAATTGTTTATAAAAATACAGGTTTAACTACTGCAACTGAGTCAACAGCTTGCTTTGAATGAAGTAAAAATCACAAGTAACAGTATCTCTAGGGACATTTAAACATAGGTTGGTTCCCTATCTTTCTAAAATTAGTTCTGAAGGTTCAGAAAACTCCTAAGTGTCAGTTAGTTCTATAAATAGGCAATCAGTATGGATTTGTTGCCTTTGTACATTTGGTTGGGGTTCCAGAAATACACTTTGAGGTTTTTCATATTCAACACCTGTTTATCAAAGTTGTCCATATCTCCAAGTTGTTTTGCATTTTATTTCTGAAAGTGATTTCTATGCTTCTTCTGATTTAGTAAGCAAACCACAGTGAAAGAATAAAGAGTAGAAGCAAAATCTAGAAACTTTCTTTCCCTGGGAACTTCAGGGCCAGCTCCAGAGTTGCAGCCCTTCCTCAGCCATTAGTGGGTACTTCATGAAGAGACAGGAGAGAGTCCACAGGAGAGACCTGTGGACATCTGTCAGCAAGGGAAGTTTTGACATTGCTCTTAGTGCTTGTAATGTAGTAAATACAATTTAAAAAAAAAATAAAATAAAACAAAGCTATTCCTTGGTACTACTTGGAATTTTTGTTTTGTTTTGTTGGGTTTTTTTAATTATTTTGTTGCAAGATTTGTTTGTCAAATAAGAAAATTAAGGCAAAGAGTGGCCATGACCTGTCTTAGGTCACTCAGTGGGTCCATGCTAGTCTTGGGGATAACCCTGTCCTCCTACTCCCATTTGTTCATCACTGGTTAGGAACAGTTACTGAAGTTGGCAAAGACTATGAGAGAGCACGGAAGACACTGCATGGCTTTTTCCCTTCGAGATTTTTCACCAGTTTTGACTTTTTAATTTGCACTTAAGGATGCCTTTGGCCAGGATTGTTTTAGGATTGCTTTGAAATTTTAAGTGCCTGTATTTTGATTGCTGAAGGAGAGGGAGGGAGTTGAATTTTTGTTAAGATATTCCTTCTGTAATTGGTATTTAGGCTTTCCAGCACTGAGTATGTGAAGAACAAAAGAGGCAGATTTATTATATTTAATGAGCATTATTAGTTTGCAATATTGTCTTTTTGTTCAAAAGAATTCTTTGAACTTATTGTTGTAAGAAGTAATGAAAGGAGAAAGGATTTTCTCTTCTAGAGCAAGCTGATCACAGTTCACAAGTTCAAGCAATATTTCTTCACCACTAATATATTCAAGAACTGGCAAACTCTTTATTAATTATTCAGGATGATCTGAAGCACAGCAGCATACTAACCAATCTATGTGATGCTTTGACAGGAAAGAAAGACATAAAAATACTTTCCAAATCAAGCATGTACTACTTAAAGTAGGAACAGTGCTGCAGCCCTTATGGTCTGAGGGTGTGTGTATGATTGGAGTTGTGCAGAGAAATTTTTTTAGCTTAGATATACAGATATAATTGTATGCAGGCGCCTGTGAAGTGTTTAGAGAAAGCTGCAGTCATATAAAGAGATGGTAAGTGGCCATTAGCTATCTTTTATCTATCAGATATTACTAGCTGGTATGTGATGTGGTAGCTCTGATATCAGTTACACTTGGAAAACGTGGGAAGTGTTTTCTTCTAGCATGTGTAGATTTGCAGGATGGGTTTTAGAAGTTGTTGGCTGGTTCCTACTGAACTTCTTTCACAAGAGTTCAGCAGGTGATTGGGACTTGGTGCTTTGTCCTTAGTGGTCTGATGGGAATAGCTGTTTCTCTCTGGAGAGTATTCTGAGGAAAGCAAAACAAAACAAAAAATTACCATGTGTCAGTTTGTAGGCTTTCTGAATATTAAAGGTGAAGTTATTCTAAAAAACAGTTTAGTGGTAAGTAATGCCAGTTTCAATATGAATGCAGGCAAGATAATTGAGCTGTAAGTAATGAAACCCCAGACTTGCTCATGGATAGGGAGGGTGTTGCACAAACATCCTTCCAAGCAGCAGCATTGCTGCAGGATAGAAGTGCATTGCAAATGTTTAATGAGTTTGTCTTTGGTGTCATTGCTGCTTCTAGTTGTAGAAGACATATTCAAAAATAGCCCAGGAGCCCAGTCTGGGTGAGCATGCCAGAGTGGCACAGAAGGTGTGAGGAAGGCTGGAGCCGGGTGCTAGGCAGGAACTTGTATCAGGTACAGTGGGACAGACACAGAAAATTTTGCCAACCTGCAAAAAGCTTTAGCTATCCTCGCCTTCACGTAAGAACACTGGATTTTTCTTTGCAACCAAATTTGCTCTCTCTCTCTGCCTATCTGGTGCCCATAGGAATTTTGATTACTTTGAAATATCTTGATTCCACAGCATTCTGTGGATGGAGGTGAAGCCTGAGGAAGCAGGGAAGGAGAAGGGTGGCATGGGGTAGGAGGGACGAGGTGGCACACACTGCAGGCCTTTGCTGGAGGTGCCCGTGTCCCCCGTCTCTGGGGCGCTGCGGTAGCGGGCGAAGGAGAGCTGAGCTGCAGCTGAGGCATCGAGCAGCGGGAGATGCAGCACTGCTGGGAACTCAGCACAGCAAGCAGAAGAGAGGAGAATGGGGAAAAGAGAAATGAGGGGGATGTGGGAAAAGCTGGAGGTGAAGCAGACGTGGCATGTGCTCTGGACACAATCTCTTGCTGCTAGAAAGGCACATGCGATGTGAGGAAAAACAGGAACCTGAGCTGCTGAGAGTAAAGCAGCAGGAGTTAAAAATTGTCATTTTATGGAAACTTTTTATCCCATATAAAGTTCAAGTCTACAATCATGTAGTAGTACCTACCTAGATACTATAGGAATATATTGCAAGCTGAGGCTCCAGGTGGAAATGGGCTCTGGTTCCTTGTGTGAAGAACGGACTCACTCTCTCATGAGCTTTATATAATCTTAATCTGGGGGTCTGCTAAATCTGAGAAACACTGTGCAGTAGGGATGAGAGCATACCTGCCTTCTGGGGTATTCCAGATTTCTGCAGCTTAATCTGTCTCCCAGCATGACTTTGTCTGCTTAGTAGTGCTCCATCTGCATTTCATATTGTGCTGCTGCTGATGTGCTTCTGCCATGGGAAGGTCCCGCTCTAGGCATGGCCCCTAAGCAAGAGAGTCTGTCAGCATAGGTTACAGCACCTCTCCAAGCAGCTGTCAGTACATCAACAAAGGGTAATCTAATTTCTTCTGCCCTATCTGCATTCCCTGCAGGAGTTCTGCTGACCTGAGGAGATGGCTGCTCAGTGGGGCATGCAGGGAGGACTGCCATGGTTGGAGAATATCCCAAAGGGCCAAATTTAGAAAGTTGCAAGCAAAAAGAAAGTGGTTCATAACATATTCTTTTTTTTCCTCAAGGGAAAAGAAAATATATTAAAATTTTGAAAATGTATTAATTATATAAATCAATAGAACCTTCTGAATCAAAACTGATTTACCACCATGTTACCACAAGCACCATGTCATTCCCTCACTCTAATAGGATAATTTAGGATCATGTAGATTGAAAAAGACCTCTAAGATCATCGAGTCCAACCATTAACCCAGCACTGCCAAGTCCACCATTAAAACATGTCCCTAAATGCCCCACCTACCCATCTTTTAAATACCATTTCCCTGGGTAGCCTATTCCAGTGCTTGACAACCTTTTCCATGAAGGAAATTTTTGTAATATCCAACCTAAGCCTCTCCCGGCACAGCTTGTGGCCACTTCCTCCCATCCCATCACTTTTTACTTGGGAGAAGAGACCAACCCCTACCTGTGTCCTTTCAGGTAATTGAAGAGCACAATGAGGCCTGAGCCTCTTTTCTCCAGGCTGAACACCCCCAGCTCCCTCAGCCACTCCTTGTGAGACTTGTGCTCCAGACTCTCCACCAGCTCCACTGCCCTTCTCTGGACCTGCTCCAGCACCTCAAGGTCTGTGCTCAGCGAGGGGCCCCGAACTGAGCACAGGATTCGAGGTGTGGCCTCACCAGTGCCAAGTACAGGGGAACAATCTCTGCCCTGATCCTGCTGGCCACACAGCCTCTGATATTTCAGAAACTGCAAGCCAAGTCCTGTTGGCATCTTGCAAGTGTAAAAACATCTTCTAAAGATGCTCATTCTTTATGCTTCCTTTCTTTTTTTGAGTGTTTGCTTTAAAGCACCACCTCTGTAATATTTAGGAACCCTTTGAGACTGTGGGCAAAAGTTAAAGCTTCAGCCCAGCATGTTGTTAACACAGAAAAAGGAAAAGTATTATGTAAGTCTCTGCTGCAACCTATCTTATCCCTTGAACTGCTCATGTGCAGTTTTTCTTAATGCTGTTGGGAATTATGTTGTTATTAGGAAAGGAGACTTCCCTGAAAGTGTATTGGGGCAGAAAAATTGCTCCATATTGGACTGATTACAAAAAGATGAACACTAGACATAGTTTTGCGGGGGAAAATGTTTTACTGGAAATAGTGTCACATCTAACAGGCTTATTCTGCCTTAGCTTCCCAACAGTGAATAGAGAAATATGTTAAGCGGGGAAATGCCAGCTATTCCAGTGACTGCATTACCATAGTGCACTGGTAAATGTCACCAATAAAGCACTGTTTAAATCAACAGTGCTCTTAAGGAAACATTTATATTTGTAGTGAACTAGAATTTGACAGCTCTGTCTGGCAGAAGTTGTTTCTGGTGTTTAGTTTTGGTTGGTTTTTGTTTTGTTTTTCTGGGCATCCAGCATGTGTTGTGACCTCTTAGAGACCAGTGCAGATTTGCAAAGGTACTGTGGGCATGTTGTTCTCGGCTGTATCACAAGCCAGTGATGAATAACAAAGATGAAATTTCCTACCATGTTAGGAAGCTTAAGTTGATATATCATTTCCTTCTCCCCTGCAGTCCAAAAGGAGGGCACCTTAGAGTATTTTAAGCTTTCCAGTGACAGGGTTTATATGGTTTTTTTTTTCCTTTACTGACATGCCTATGCACATAAATTTCTGTAGACCCTAAGATAATATGATATTGTTATAGCACCTGTGGGTCAGGAATCCATTTTGCTGAACCTGAGCATAAACTTACTGCAGATTTTGTTTCATTGAGCTAAAAGGAATTAGGAATTGAGATAAAAGCTGACAGCCTGAGCTAATATGTAATATGAACAGTTCTTTTTTACTGGACAAAAAAAACCCCAAAACCTCCACAAAGCTTGAAAGTAAAAAGAATTTACATTCTTCAAAAAGAAACAGACATAAAACCTTTTTATTTAATAGCTGTTTCCACAAAGAATGAAAAGGAGCAGAGAAAATGGGGATTCTGGTTTAGGTTTTGTTTTACTACCAAAAAAAAAAAAAAGAAAAAGAAAAAAGGAAAGTGCAGTGTTGGTGGGGGGTAGTTCCTTGGGAGGTTCAGCAGTCCAGAAAATTCTCTAGTTACATCTTTTCTCTGTTTTCACTCTGGAGCTGTGTTACGCAGTGATAAATGTGTCCAAAGGCCACATTTACTCAATGTTCCAGAGCTTCCAAGACAGCAGGAGCCTGTCCTGATGAGCAAGTGGAAGGTAGGTTGTGCCTTTGGAAGCGCTTGAACTCCCTTTGTAGAAGAATACAGTTCCCTCTTCAGTGCTGCTGTTGTGGCCCTTGTCAGGATGGTTCAGGCAAGGCCACCAAACCAGCAGCAGCAGTTCCTGCAGATGCCTGTCTGAGGGCCACTTCCCATGCGCATATGCTATGGAATATTGAAGAGCAGCTGCTCGGTGTTGGCTGACAGCTGCACTGAGGTAGGAGCTGTAGCCCCAGGGAGTAAGGCTGACTTCTCTTTTGTTGCATCTGTGGCAGTAGCACAGTGTGGAGATCTCCTTTGCTCAGCGTAACAGAAAATCTTCATCACTTACTCCCTGCAGAAATGTGAGTATAAACTCTGCCTTTATTTTTCATGGGATTCCTCACAATTTATCCAGACTGAGAACTTGGAGTGGTTGGGCTGGGATGTGGTATGCCCAGTACTGAGCTTTTCAGCTGTCTCCAAGATTTCAGATCTCAGTGTAGCCATAATTGAAATGTTCATTAACAGTTCTAGACAAGTCAGATTGACTTTCAACACGTATTTCAGACCTGCTACAGTCTGTGTTGCTCTCAGTGTACTGTGTGTTTTGGTGGTGTTGGTTTTTTTTTTACCTGACTCAAAGAAAGTGCCTTTACTTTTGCAAATAGGTAGCTGGGTAGAGGAGATCTCAAAGGTAGTACTGAATCCAGGCTATTTTTTTATGGTTTCCAACAGAATAGGGAAAAGGCTTCCAAATATTTTCTTGATTTCTGCAATTGGACAGTAGGGAAGGTTGGACCTTCTTGAATGGGCATTGGCCATTTGGAGTACATACCATTTTGAAGGGGTTTTTATGTTGTGTCTGTACATGCAGTACATTTTGAGGATGTTGCATCCAGGCCAACATCCTGAGACAATTGTTCAGTTTGTCAAGGGCTCAATAATGCCCTGGGTAGCATATTATAATAGATGACTCAAATACATCTGTGAGATACCAAGTGTGCATAGGAAACTTTGAACTTACTTTGATGGCATCTTCAGTAGAGAATTTTAAGTAATATGGTCTTGATGCTGATGGACAGCTGCCTTAGAAGAAATTAGGACCCAAGTTGACATTTCCAGCATAGTGTCCCACTGAAGGTAGCATTCAGCACCATTGTGCATCCACTCAGATGCTCATTCACAGCGTGATAAGTTTCTCTCCTTCAGGTATTGCTCAGGAATTATGCAGAAACCAAAAAATTACTATAATGAGCTCCCCCACCATCTATTTAATCATAATTAGTTGTAGAGTAATGAAGTAAGTGACATTTCCTGTGATCTTTTCACAGCAAATTCTACTATCCATGTTACCATAAAAAGAAAAGAGCAAAGGGATGATGTTGGAAAGAGCAACTGGCTTGTTCATGGTGATTCCTCCTAAGTCCCCCAGCCTGTCACACAGTGACATCTTTTTGATACCAAAAGATACCAGAAGAGATGGAGCTTAGTAACCTGTTTGAAACATTGTGTTTTCAGATATTTGAGTGATTTATGGTTATCTGAAAGAATTTTTAGATTCTTTTTATTGATCTAGTTTTCTGCTTGTTTTCTTAAGCTGTTCAAAAATTACATTTTCAGATATTTTGTTGAGATCTCACTATAAGCCCAAGTTTGAGAATCAGAATGTGATTTAATTTTATTGGTTTAACTCTGTTAACATTTGTGGTTCATTGTGATTGAATGTGAAGAAAGAGGAAAAATGGTAATTTAAACTAGAATCATTGTGTTTCTTATACAAGAGCAAAAGATCTATCTAATGTGTTGTATATCTACACTGGTTATCTTTGAGACATCAGCTGCAGTAATGTCTGAAGCCTGTGCCTTTGCAGATGGAGGCAGAGGAATATTTGAACATGTCAGAAATTGTGGTGGATAGCAGAAGGATAGAGTAGGCAATTACTGTTCTGAAACAAACTTCAGGATTGGTTAGTGTTGATTACAAAGCTGAAGCTAACACACCAAGTGACTCTTGCAGAGTTATCATGAACAATTTACAAAGTCAGATGAAAAAGTCTCAATATAATTCTGACAAAACTTAATGGGTGGTGTAATGGGCAGTGACAGCAGAAAAATTACATGAGGGGCCCATGGATTATTCAAAGTCCGTGCACTATTTCCAAGGGGTCTGCAAATGAAATCAAGAAAAGAAAGCTTTTGTTTTGCATTTAATTTTCAATGTTACGGGAAATACTAAACATCTGAAAATCATAAAAAATGGAGCATATATGTGTTTGTGTAAATTCACAAGTGTTTATATACACACATATGTGTACACATACATACAGTGGCTATCTTACTGCTGAAGCCAGAGGTTATAGCTAACAGTTCAAATCTCAAATAACTGCAATCAAAAATTTGAACAATGTAGGAAGGAATAATACTAAATTTTAATTTCCTTAGAAGAGCAAGATAAAGCTTCAACAGTTATGTTCACTGCAACCAGTCACATTACTATTGTTACATATCTGCAAGCAAAAAGATTGACATTTGATGTAACTGTAAAGATGATTTTTTAATAAATTAATCCAGAGTGTAAAAAAATAATATGAGAAACAGTGCTGCAGGACATTTGAATAGTAGGTCCCAAATTCATAAATCTTTGAGAGCTGAAGTTATGAGAGCTAAGAGATAACCACTGTTCTTCCAATTTGGATGATAAATATAAAATAGGTAAAGCATAGTAACTTTACAGCATGTAACAAAAGATTAATAAAATTCTGTTCACTCCATAAAAGTCATAAAACTTGAAAAATGATAGCTAATCTTTCTTCCTTAAGAGAACTTTCTGGAAGACATACCTGCTACATACTTTATGACATGGATCTCATACTTCCCTGCAAATGTGGAGGGGGAAACATGTTCGCACATTTAAGGTTTTTTAAATTTTAATTAAGAGTTAAGATGATCAAAATCAGACCTCCTATTTCAACTTTGTCTTAAATAGGAAGAATAGCAAACATGGGTTGTGTAAGCGAAACAGAGAGAATGTGCTTGGTTTAAAGCTTCTTCATCCTTGTTTGCAATCAGGGTGTCACTGCGATATCCAGGAATGTTCTCATGCAGAGAGCGTAAAGCTCATACATTATTATCTGAGCAGCTGAAATACAAAGAATGTATGGTAATTTATTCTCTTGGCTGGTTTTCATTACAAGGGTTTTTATTCTTGGTAAGCCTTTCCTGCAAAGGGGAATAGTCTTCCTATAAATGTAGGTTTTGTGACATGAATCCATGGGGACTGTCTGTCTGATTTGAAGTTGCTAATGGATTCGGCATATTGCTGAAGCATTTGCTCATCTAATACTACCTCCTTGAATAATGAATTACATTCAGGTTTTGTTCTTGGCCTTCTTCTCTTCAGCTTCTCCTTCTGTAGTGTCTGTGCCAATGAGACCATCCAAATCTATTTCTGCTTCTAATCTTACTGGCTCAGATTTGGTTTTGAAAGCAGTCTGTGTAGCTGTTCCAAAGAAGTTTGGAGAACTAAAATTGTAGGTGCAAATGCTGAGAATCTGAATGCATACTGTGCTGTAGCCCCTGGTGTTAGATGTAATAAGAAAGAGAACCTTTTAGTAAGGAAAAGCTGGCCAGGATCTGATTGTGAAGCTTTAGATACATATATATATGTCTGTATGTATGTATGTATATGTATATTGATTGATATATATATATATATATATATATATATAAATAAATAAAAATGGTTGTGTTATGCATGAGATAACTACAGATGCTTTGTATTTGATGAGCAGCACGGCTGAGCTAGTAATGGTGCTGTGGGCTAACCTCAACCACTCTTTTGGGAGCAAATTATAAAGCACAATGTAATTGGGTAGGAGTCATTGCCTTAGGAATGAGCTCTCTGCACAGATAGAGCAGGACTCCTGCGAAGCCTGTGGAGTGTCCCCACTTCTGTCAGTCTCACAAAATAGGTGGTACCAGTGCTGTGGTGCTTATCCTCCTTGTGATGGTTTTATGTAAGTAGGAAGGACCATGCCCAAATGCATTGGTCATCTCTGATGGACAGATCTGCTTTGATGGCTTAGACAGATGTATCTACTGAGTGCAGGTGCTCTTTCTTTCCAGAGTGAGGAATCCTAGGTTTGTTTCAGTCTTTTATTTTTTTCCTTGGGATGCTATTAGCGAGGTACCTGTAGATGAAATCAGAAACCTGTTTATCTGTCGCCCATGGATATCTTACTATACTAGAAATCTCCACAATTTAAACATCTCTTTTCAAGAAAAAACAGTAGTCCATGTGAATACGATACTAAAGACCTAAGTAAATCAAAGCTTATGTGGTCAGTTGTTTTCGTGCATTTAGTTTTCAAATTCAGCTGCCTCCTAAATGTCTCTAAACACTTTCATGTCCATAGCATTCTTTGCCAAAGTTGTCATGTTAAAGAGGTTAAATAGGACAGACATCTGGCCATAAAAAGTTCATCTGGCCTTGCTTTTCCACCCCAATGCTGACCCTGGCTAGTGAAGCTCAGAAGTAGCTCTGAGAACAAAAACTGTGGAGCACTGACCCCTCAAAGCTCAGAACATGTGGCTGGGTATGGAAACCTGGGATGGTATGGCTGCTGAGAAAGATGGATGAAAGCAAAGCCTGGTAGGATGAAAGCTCTTATCTAAAAGGAAGCTCAAACTTTTCTGGGTCAACAAACTTTTCTGGGTCAACATGACCAACTGGCGAGCATATATATGCCAGCACAAATAATCACTCATACTCATGGTGGGAAGTTTGGGATGGAGTGACAGGCCAAGCCATGAGACATTTTTGAGAAGTGTATTCTATCACCATTTGTAAAAATAAAGTATTTTTTGTAAAAATGAATTATTTGTTGGAAGAGATAATTTTGGTGAAGAGACAGTAAAAAAAAAAAAATCCTGTAAAAAAAAACTGTAGAGGCATCAAAACTGGCTGGAAAGTGCAGTGAAGAAACAGTACTTTCAGCATTGTAAAAAGTAGCTAAGGATGTCAGTGCAGTATCCCAGTATGGTCCTCTTCAGGAGATGCTTAAGCATGGCACAAAACCACAAGAAATAAACATAATTGATCTCCTTCATCAGCAGAAGAAAAACTATGTCAAGGGAGCTGGTTTGATTCTAGAAGCCAAATGCTAGAAGTTTAAGAGAATGTTTTCCTGACATATATGTCAGGAGGTCATTGAAAGTTATGAGTCCAGAAGTGTAAAGAAAACCATGGACCAAATGTGTCTGAGGGAGTTTCAGCAGGATTGTCTGGTAGGCTCATGGAATCATTTAGGTGGGAAAGGACCTGTAAGATCAAGTGCAGCCATTAACCCAGCACTGCCACATCCACCACTAAACCATGTCCCCAAGTGCCATATCTACTAGGCTTTTAAAAACCTCCAGGGATGGTGACTCCACTGTTTCCCTGGGCAGCCTGTAGCAGTGCTTGACAACCTTTTCTGTGAAGAAATTTTTCATAATATCCAAGCTAAGCCTCCCCTGGCACAACTTGGGCCCATTTTCTCTTTCCTATTATTTGTTACTTGGGAGAAAAGGCCAACACCCACCACTTCCACTGAGGGAAGTCTTGATCTAGATGGACTGAAACAAGAGAAGGAGCAGTGGCCTTTCCAGAGGACAGAGGGGCCAGGTGAGATTTGGAAGGGATTTTGAGTCTGTGATTCTCACCTGAAATGCAGCTGAAATTCATTTATGAGTTGACTGGAGAGCCATATCATTATTTGCACTGGAGATAGACCAGGGTTCAAGCAGCTATGTGATAGTTAATGCTGGGAGAGCATTTCTGCAACTCTGAAAAATCTGTCACACTAAGGATAGGTAAGAAATCACAGATTAGAGTTTTGAGGGGTGGTAATTGGTGAACTCTTTGGATGATCCCTAGATTATTTCCAGCTGTAATGCTGCTGGAGCAGTACCATGTAGACATGAGGGCTCATCACATAAGCTTAGCTGGAGAAATGCACAGCTTTTGTATAGCATTCTTCATTCTTCAAGTGATCCTTGGATCCCTAAAAACCTTAAAATAATGTCCTTTCCCTAAGGAGTCAAAGTCCTTCGTCTTTAAATGTCCCTGTTCTCCAGCATTTCATGTTGCTAAAGGTCACAGCTATATCTGGCTGTAATTTATTAAGGCATAATAAATTTATAGTGAATATCTTAACAAGTTGTTTCTGCACAGGTGCATTGATCAAGAGACAGAAAGCTTCTTTATAATAATGTCACAGAATGCTTCAGAACTCTGTTTTACTGATGTGAAATGTATCTGTCAGTAGTGCAACTTGGATATTTTAGAAAATTGTTTAAAACATTATCAGTTTGAGAATTGTTGGCTGTAATTTAATTTCTGTCTTTATATTTTAGCAAATGATGCCTTACTTCAAGCATTTCTCAAGCAACCATCTTAATACTGCTGTTGTACAGTATTCTCAGAAGTGGAAGATGCTGTCAGACAAAATGCAGGTGCTTCACACTGCTGCTACCTAGCTGGGATAATATTTTTATGTCTATGTATTTATATAAATATATAAATATATTTTTTGCTCTCTACAAATCAAGTGCCTTTCTGACTGAACCCTTAAAACTGAGAGTATTCAAACCTTAGCAGTTATACCATTTCATATAGTTTTATTCAGAGCATCTTACAGCACTTCTAGGTAGCTGTATTTTGGGTGTTAATGTTTTCACGAGGCAGTAGTTTGGGCTGTCACTATGAATTGCTAGTCACTGCTTTATGCATTGAAGTTGTACATCGTTATTCTTCCTTTATCATGAAGATTTTGGCTGAAGTAATACCTGAAACTCTCAGATTATAAACAATTGGTAACTTTACTTTTTGCTGAGATTGAGAGCCATGTTTTTGATGCTCTAATGAGTTGACTGTGTATTCTTTTCAAACTTGATTTTGCAGATCCCTTAAAAATAGTTTTAATCACTGTTGTATTCTGTAATACAGTTTTTTGTTTTGTGGTTTTTTTAACTGGTATCTGTATTTATAAGCAAAATGAAAAACACTCCTGAGTGGAGAATGGTGAGAGAATTGTGGGGGTTAGACTTTGTGAATGTACATAATTATAACTCTTCATTTTGAGTGAGGAACAACTAAGAGAATGGTGACAGTGTTTCATTCCAAGGATGGTCAAGAATATTCTGTTTTATTTGGAAATACTTTTAATTCCTCGTGGTCATGTGGTATCATTCTTGCTGAACATCTCTCACTGCACTATATTCCACATCAGTAATTTGGCAGAGACGTGCTGGGATTTTTTAAGTTCTTAGCACTAAACATTTGTTTTCTTGTTTCCTGTCTGTGTTTGATATCACCTCTATTCAGTTCTGTAAGAATTTTTGGTATTTTTATCTTTTAATTGCCTATTCCTTTGTTACTTGAGGGGGCCTCTTCAGAGTAAAATGTGTCCTTTAACTGATTTGGCAAACCCTGCAGTAATGTGATGACAGTAATTAGTGTAAAATAGGAGTTTTCTTTGATTTTTATAAGATTCCGGAATTTTGTCTCCTAGTTCACTGTGCAGAATATAACCCAAATTATCAGATACTGTTTTTATAGTGTAAAAGTGATTGGTATCTGTGCCTCAAGGCAATTCTGGGTATAAATTAAAGAAGTTAAAAGGTAAGAGGTTCTGTGTACACTGCATTTTCATGTCTTTCCTGTATTTGTTTTCTCCTTTGTCAAAACAACCCTGACTTCAGGAGCAGGAGTGGCTCCTATTTGCATACACAAACTGTGAAGCCATGTGTCTTGGATAAAATACAAGGAAAGCATCATTAACAGCTGTGGTCCAACCTAGTACCCTCTTTATACTCAGCAGTTCCCATGGGCTCTCAGTGAGTTTCCAGTCTCGTTTTATCCTCTGTCTAGGGATATTAGACAAAAATGGTGATACAACCCCATGATGAAGCAAAAATCATTTGATGCTTGTCTTTTTTTTTTAGAGCCTTCCAAAGTTAAGGTTGGAAATGTTATCCTGGTTTATGGTAGTTTGCTTCTGAGCCAGGGTGCTGTGATTTCACCTCAGGACTCGAGTGTGGGGATCCTGTTCTGTAGCTGTCTGGATTTAGACTGCCACAGGAAACAAACTCTGTGAGGATGAATCTGATGGGGATGAGCAGAGCCTCATGTTGTCTGGCCATACTTCCTGCTTAAAATTTTGGGAGCCAGGGAAAGATGTAATCCCTGACTTCGAATCTGGGTCCTGACATTCAAGTGTAAGAAAGCAAATGAGCTTTTGCAGAAACAGCTGTAAGGAGAGGGACTCCGAGTGACAGGTGTTAGCTGAGAAGACATCAGTATATCCAGATCGTGAGTTTTTGGTTTAACTACTAGAAAACATGTCTCTATTGAAATACCTCTTTGCCACTGAATTTGGTTTTGATCTCCTTCAAGTTGCAATTTTCACTAGGTATCTTTGTTGTTTTCCACTAGGTATTTGTGAAAGATAAGTTAAATGTTTCAGAAATTAAAGTCTTGCTACAGTTAGAAATAGCCATTCAACATCCACATGTCATTGTGTGTAAATAATGTTATTTTCACAAATATGTTGGTTAATTCATGTTATGTATAGAAATTTCAAAGTGCTATCTATGGAGGCATATATCAATCAGGAGAATGACATATCCAGTTACATCTTTTTTTGAGGCAGAGGGGAGAGCCAATGTCATTCAAATATTTCCAAACATGCAACATTTCTAACTACTAAAGCAATGTTAGTTTCCTAAATGCATCATTATGTACCGGTATGGCCTTTCAGGGCTTATATTCCAATTGTGGTAAAAGAGGACGATTCTATTAATCAATTCAGTCAAGTAATTGATAACAGCTTTAATTTCCTGGGGGATATATGCAGCTTTTCTTGTGTCACCCCAAAACTTCAAACTGTGGATTTCATTTATTTGCTGGTTCTAGCTCTCTGATCAGTGCATGGCTCCTACCACATCCTAGCATTGTGAATTATGTAGTTCACTTAAGCAAGAAAGTATAGTGATGACAACTAAAGAATTGCCTTAATAATTTTGTTAAGGATGGATATGAAGAGGGATGTAACTGGAAATTAGGATGATAGGAAAGACTCACTGCATTAAATTACATTGTGTTAGTAGTTTTACCATTGCTATAGATATAGGCAGCTGTACCAGCTGTATAGACAGAGTTATACTGCAGTTCTCTCTGCCTTTTGTACCAGTCACATTGTTGTAGTGCTACAATGGCTTCTCTCAGTTCATCCATTCATCTTTTTTTCTGAAATGTATTAAGGATGTCCAGCAAACACCTTCTTCCAAGGCACAAAGCTCTTCTTTCTCCCCAGTTTTGAAGGAAGCTCAGCTTTTTTATAAGGTCTGATGCCTTCTATACTGAGGGAAAACAGATATGATGTGTTCTTCCTAAAGATGCATCCTCTCAATTGAAACACTTAAATGTTGTCCTGTAAACTGACAGGACTCATATAAAATAAATACCAATAAATGAAAGCATTTGAAAAATAACGCCAAATATGTCTATATTTCATAGAGAGTTGTAAATAACTTTGTAGAAAGAAGCGATAGTTTAGTATTCTAAAGCTGGGGAATTTACTTTCTCGGTAAAAAAAAAAAAAAGTGCATTAAGTATGTTATTGTTTTCTTCACCTGCAAATTAAAATGTGTATTTTTACTTGGATTGTATAGAAAGCTTTTCATAGAATTAAAGTTAAATTAGTTGTGACAGTTGATCGTGATTAATCACCAGTTTTTCACTGAAATAATTCTGTTTTTCAATATTGAAAAATAGGATTCCACATGGAATTATACACAGTGAGAAATATCAATCATATTTGTATAAAATCTGAAAGATGGGAAGCATGTCATATTAATAGATGCTTGTGTATTTTATTTGGAGGTTAGAGTGACCTTCCTTTTGTTACCTTAAAAACAGGTAGTGAGGTGGAGAGAGAATCATAGAATTTTGGCTGAAAGATGACTGGCAGGTCACCATGTCTTTGAGAGTTTTTCATGGCCTCCCACAATTGCTTGGTGTAGGCACCAAGGGTAAGGGAGAAATATTAAGCTGGATATAAGTGCAGTTTGATACAGGTTTCCATGAAAGAAACTATTGCGTGTTTCTGAGCATCATGAGGGTTTTAAAAGTTGTTAAAGGCAGAATGTGTCCCAAGAGCCATGAAGGAACCTTAAAAAACTCATTTTATGCCCTACTCAGCTTTAGCTTCTGAATGAACAGTGCAGTAGGTGAAGTACTAAGTGGCTCAGTCTTTCTTCCAGGCTGGAGCTTAACATAGGTGTTAACATTGTAATCTTTTGTATTTCCGTGACACAAAAATTTGCAAGGAATTAAAAATATTACAAATAGTTATTGTGTCTGTACATGCAGCAGTAGTGGTTGGGCACAGATAAGTATTGGACTCATTTTGAATAAAATTCTGACATTTTACTTGGTAACAGTTTCAATACAGGGATTTTTTACTGTGCCACAGATAGAGGAGTGCTGTATATGAGGCATTCAGGTGAAGTTCTAATTGGGGATTAAGTTATTCCCAGCCTTAGTAAGAAGCTAAATTCCTTGGGATGAGGAAAATTTTCAAAGATTGAGATGAAAGATTTCCAACAAGATCACATTCTGTTTTATAGCTGGTTCTTAATGAGTTTTACTTCATAAGTCCATGTTTTAATTATCTTCTGTGTATTAGCATGAACCATCCAGTATGTTTGCATGTGTTAATTCTGTCAAAGTTATTTATATATGAATAATTTTATCTGAATTTTGTGCACATTAATTAGTCTTGTAGGGTTTGATTCTCCAAGCATCTGCATAAGTATTTGAAAAATCATACCCCAATGAAAATACTGCTGCAGTTTATGTCTTAATAGAAATAGTAAACTTGTTGGAAAAAATCACATTAAAGTGAGTATTGAGAAGCATTTTGCTGTCATTCCTACTTCATTTCATCAGAATTCTGGTGATAGTGTGAGTCTGGTAACTGTGTTAACAACTGTGAAATGCAGGTCATTAGGGAGATTAGGCTGGCAGCCAGTTACATTGTTACTACCTTTCAAACCTAAGGTGCTTGGTAAATTATGAAGTGCTGCAAGAGATGTAGCTGTATGTTTTCTGTCTTTCTTGAAAACTTTTCAAGGATATTGTATATGCCAAACAAACATTTCTAATGCTGCAGTAGGGTTCTTAATTAGATAGAATATGTAACTTACAGCCATAGATTTCTACCCCCAGAAATGATAAATGATAGCGGTTGGAGTTGCTCTTATGCAAATGTAATTACTGGCAGGAAGAAGCAGCACTTCACTTCATTATGCATTCTGCTTTTGTCTTTTTGGTGGCTTTGCAGCATTATGCTTTTACTATGACCATCTTTGGTACTTGTTAAAAAACTGTGTACCATATTTATGCAGGTATTGGGACAGTAAGCATGTATTAGTAGGTGAGACATTTGGATGGATATAGATTTATACACACACAGGAAAGCACATATGGCATGCATCTACATAATGCTTTGTCTTCTTGCACATTCTGAGAGATACAAAACTTGTTATAAGCAAAATCAGCCTCAAGATAATCAAACTACAGTGAAAGAACCTTGAAAAATTTATTTGTTGACACCCATTATGCTCTCAGTTGCTGTTGCAGAAGAATGTACTGAGCATTAGACCAACGTTTGACATATGGCAAGTGTCTTATTTCTCAGCCCTTACAAATCCCCTCCCCACATCTAAGTATGTATATCCAGTTCAACTGCAGTAGCTCAGGCACTATGACATCTTCATGTTCTTACAATAGAGAACATTCTCATAGATTATAGCAAGATTTGGCAAAAGTATTTAGTTTTCAGTGAGGGACTTCTGCAAGTCACCCTTCAACTTGCAAATATTCTGTTTTTAGTTTTCCCTACTTTGTTGAAACAAATTCCCTTTAAAACAACTGGCAGGATTTTTGTGTAACTTTTATGAACTCAGGTTTTCAAAACCTTCTCAAACGAGCTTCAATTTCACACTTGCATTTCCTCTGCAGAACTTTAGGAAGCTAGGACATGTACGTCAGATTTCTTCTCGCTTTAATTTGAGATTAATAGTTCAGAGAATACAAAAGAAAAAAAAAAAAAAAAGAAGCCTGTCTGCTTCATTAACACTGTTGTGATTCCATTATCTATTGTATTTTCAAGTCATGTATAAGAATCTTGGTAATTTTTCTGGTGATTCAGACCTCTATAAAGATTGTCTTCCAGAGAGGAAAGTTGTTCGCAAAAGCAGTAAGCCTTTGAGCCTGTGCTCTCTCTCTAAGTCTTTTTTAGTGCAACACCCTGGAAATTCCAGTACTGAATAAAATGGCAGTGATGAAACTCTTTCTATCTTCCATAGTATGTTTAATTAATAAATTCATTTTAAAAGCCCTTAGGTATTTGCCTGTAATGAAAATGAGGATGTATTTGAGGGAATAACTTGATGCATCTTTTACCTGTGTATAAAATAATTTGGACTAATAAATGTAATATTTGAAATCTATAGCATGTGTAAGATTTAGAACTGTTAGAAAGATTTAGAACTGTTTTAGCAGTTCTGCATTTAATATTTCTGAACAAAAAAAAGTTCAGGTTCTTTAAAAAGTCTCAGGAGGAACTATTAAATCAAGTATGACAAGTGATAGGAAAAATTAACTTAAATCATTAATACTTTAGACAAGAAGTGTGGGAAAGCCAGTAGGTGAAATCTAACAGGGTTTTTCACTGAGATTTAGAGGCTTAAGTACCCACATTAGTTTTGAAAATGTTAGTTTTGTCATTTTGGGCTAGATCTGCACCTTGATGCTGAGAAAGTAGGTGTGTCTCTAGTATGCTTGACCCTGTAGGTGCATCTCTAGTACACCTGACCCTGAACACACAGACCTCCTGTTAGATGCCCATGTTCCCTAGGCAGTGTACAAGAGAATTTGTCATCACAAGGTGACAGCTCAGCTGGACAAAGATGTCAGCAAGAGCTCGTGTGTTGCTGGCACGCCACTTGCATTTACGTGAGTTGCTGCATTTCCTTGCTGGCTTGAATTAGCCAGCAGGTAACAATGAGAGTGTGGTGAGCTGGGGGTTCTCTTGAGTCAACAGAAAGATCAAGTTTTCCACCCCAGCTCCCCAGGTTGTGCATTGCTCTTCTGAAGCTGCCCGCCTATATGTACCTCTCTAAACAAACTCAAGAGAGACAGAGAATGGAAGAAGCCACTCTTTTCTTTAAAAATCTGGGTGCCCCCTGTCAGTGTGTGAGGACTTAGGTTCCACTCTTTAATCCTGAAGAATTCAAACCTACACCTTCCACCTGCACATGACAAAAGTCCCTGAGTCACACCAGTCTAATGGTTGCGATTATATGTACTCTTTTTCTTGTCTTGGTACACAGTCATGGAATTTCTACTGACAAAGTTTTAGACAAAGATGAGAGAAAGCAGAAGAGAAATTGTACCCTTGCATCTTACAGGAAATTTGCCTTCCTGGGGAAGGGTCTTTATGACTTTTCCTTCAAAGATTATTTCACTGTTTCACATGAAAGAGATTGCAGGTAAAACCAAATTTGTATCCTTCTGAAAGGCCACCTGAACAGTGGGTCACATTTCCTTTATTATGCTGTTTATCCAGTCAATTACAAATGATCTTCTTAAAATTCTTTAAGGTCTGATTTAATTAAATTTCTGGGAAAAAAATGAAATCTCAGAATAAGCTCAAGGATATGACAGACTTATTTAGGCAGAAGGATGCCTAAAATTTCTGAGTTAAAATCAAATGCTTCCAGCTGCTTCATCCTGTAAAAAACAAGATACAGAAACTGCTTTTTCAGTTATTTTGGGACTTCACTTTACATGGAAATTGTGGTTTGCTCTCTCTGTGGAGAGGTACATACCTTCAGAGGCTGGTGGCACAGAGCAAGGATTTTTAGGGTTACATTATGGGAATCTGGAGACCTAAAAGTCATTATGAAGTCTCTGTGTAGGTATACAGCATCAACATTGAATCTATCCTTCAAGCTGTCTTGAATCTCATTGCTGATATTTCATATTCTGTGGTACAATAAAAACAAATGTGGTTTTCACTGGCATTTGTCTTTATAGAATGTGGCAGATGGAAACTGCATCTCTCAAAAGTTTGAAGTTTGTTGTTGTTTTTCTTCATCTTAAATGTTGTGTGGAAATTTGTCTGCCAACATTCAACTGCCTGGGATAGGGAAGAATGGAAATTGTATCCTTGGCAATTTAAGAGTCCCTGCAAGGCATTCCTGACTTTATCTATTTGCATAATGAAGCATAGCAGTATTTCTGTAGAAAGTTTTTGCAAGATTTTCACTGGAATGTATTAGTTAATATTTAGATACTGGATTGAGACAACCCACTCCAACTCAGGATAGCATTTAAGTGCACACAACTGAGCTTGCTATTGCTGAGCAATAGGCTTGCTTACATCTCATTGGCTTGGTTTGTTTAAGTACAGCGCTGAATTATTAAGCTCCTCAACTAGTTTATTTGGAAGTATTATCTTTGTAGTTTTATGGTCCTGGTAGCTTGTGAGATATTTCAGTGGAAAAGGGAACTTTTTGGTACATCATTGTTCTCTAATTTCTTTTAAATGTTGGACAGATTAATTATGATCAGACAGTTATAATCTTGACTGTGATATATTTTATTGATGCACAATAATATCAAGAAAGGACAAACCCAAATGTCCTGTGTCAGAAAATAACAGTAATACTAAGTCACGTACCCCAGTACAATGCATGCATTCCTGGGTGCAAAATTGTTTCCTTTACCTCTTACTTAGTATCCACAAATAGATGGAAAAAAAGGCGAAGACCATTAGAGCAATCTCAGCATTATTTGAACGGTAGTGGGAAGCTTTTTCCCAGGGCACCTGAGTCAACATGGGAGTCTCAGATATTCAGTATGTGTTACCTGGCTTTCCATTATTAATGCAGAACCATCTACCATGTGTCCATTTCTGAACAGGACTAATGCCTAACAAAAATGCCAAAACAGTGTCATAAGCTCAAACCCAGTGAAAAGAAAATGTGTTTTCTTTTCATCAAATTATACATCAAATAGGATGTATTTTATCTTAGTTGAAAAATCAGCTTTCACTTCTAGCAATCATGAATTGACAGAAGTGAAATTATGTTTTCTAAGTAACAGTAGTACTTTTGCATCTTTCAGAGTTGACAAATTCCTTGTTGGGTATAAAATACACTCCGAGAGTATTAATCAACCTATTTTACACGGCATTAAGTGCTTGTAGCTTGTTTTATTGGACATTGCTGATAACTTGACATTTATAGAAAGCAATGCTGCTGGTGCACATATTAGTAACAGTCATTTCAAATTGGCCATTTGGGTAAAACTACAGATATTGGAAAATACCAACTTAGCCAACAATGGCATTTAAATGGATGAGGTCAGATAGCTTGAAAACATGCATAAAATGACAAAACGAAACCACTCTGCCAGGTCATCTGTGTTAGTATCAATCAGGATATTGTGCAGTCAGATTTGTAATGGGATTGCAGGATATGGCCCTTTTGTCTGTTGGTGAAGAAAGGTGTTTTGTTGCATTTTCTCTTTGACAGTTCTCATGTTCTGTGTGATTTCTTGTTCTATTTAGTTTTGGACAGGGATTATAGTGAGACTTGTACAAACTGCTTTATATCTCTCCTCTAATTCCCACTGGCTTCATTAGCAACACATTTGCTCTTATATAGGCTGCGAAAGTGATAATTACCTCCGTCTTTATGAATAAAGCTTGGAAAAGTCTTTTTTGACAAGTCATGAATTTGCTGAGAAGCAAGAGTTCGAGATCAGAAATATGTGCATTTTCAAGGATGATTACTGCCAGTAATTTTGACTGAAAAAGAAAGATGATTTCCCCAGATGCTTCAGTGTCTTATTTCAGCATTTTCAAAATTAGATCTGTCCTCTTCCATTTCAAAATATTTTGGAGCTTTGTACTGTATTTTTTTTTCCTTAAAGAAAACATGTTTTTAAGGATTAAATTACTTTAAAATTAAAGGAAGCATTGCATTTTGGATCAAAAATAATACTTCAGGTTGACCCAAAAAGTTATTTATTACTGTAGTATTTTTCAGTATTGTCTGTGTCTTTAAATTCAAACTCTTCCCGCCCTTTTAAAACTTTTTTTTTCCCTTTTCATGTTTAAAACTGTCATCAGTTCAGTTCTAATCTAGACTTTGTATGAAAAATCACTTGAAAGTTTCCAGTAAAATGGATGTAATTTGTGTTTCAGAATATATACAATATCTCCTCATAAACCAGACAATTGCCTCAGAGTATGTTATTAGAATATCGCACTTTACCAGGCAGCTGGTGTATGTTAGCAGCTTTACAAACAAGTTCTATAATAGTCACACATGAGAGCAGATATATTGCTTCCTCCAGTTTCCTGGAGGGAGTTGCAAACCAAGAACTGGTGGCTCCCACTGAAGTCTTGTATTTTCAGAAGGCACAGACTCAGCCTTCTGAGGTGGTGTATTCAATCTGTTTGATGTGTGACTGGCAGCATGCCAGGATCCTGAGCCAGGATGATGCAGTTGTGGGGGTTCAGAGAGATGTCTTGTCTCTACAGCCCTGTGGAAGATGGGAATTGACCACATCCATCAAGAATGAAAGCCAGAGTAATTGCTGTGATGTGCTGCAGATCTGTCCGTATTCATTCCATTGTGTAGTAATTTTGAAAGTTAAAATGATCATATGGAATATCAGTTTCTATTGTATCCCTTCTGATCAGACAGCCTGTGAAAGGAGAGGGACCCTTTCCTTATACAGGTCTATGCAGTGGCCAGTAAGTGTAACTTCATGGTGTTGCTGAGTGGGTTTTCGATGCAGTGGTGCACTGAATCAGGTGCTTCCTTCTCTGGCTTCACTGGAGCTTGTCTGCCTTGCAAGGGGGGACCTCGGAGCTTCTGTGCCTGCCAAAGCAGGGATGGTTTGCCTTGCTTAACCCCTTCACTCTTCCTGCTAAAAACTAGTAAAAAAACTACTAGGTTTTTTTCCCAGCATTTGATTATGTGGATGCAATTTCTCTTCTGGTAAGTAGAGATTGTTGTGTACCTAGTTAGCTTGCGTGGAATGTTTCTAACCATGCTGTGTTAACTTCCCAATAAATAATTGTCTATTTAACAGCCTTTGCACAGAAAACAATTCAAATCTCCCTGGGGAACAGGCAAATCATGCCACTATTTGGTACATTTCAGATATATTTTGTTGCCTATTCTGTTTTCCTGTTGTCTCACATAATCTTTTGTACCTGCATGTGATTGTCAGGTTGAGTATTCTGCAGCTGAAAACACAGGAAAATCTTTAATTTAGGAAACAAAATGCTGTATCAGTGCATACCAGTTGAGTATGTGCCAAGTGACTGTGTGCCAGCTGTGTTTGGGGAATGCTGGTGGGTCACCTTGGTGGGAAATATTACTCATGTTCTTACCCATTTGTGCTTTTCCTCTGCCACCTCATGTCCCAGGATGCAAGACCCGTGTTTCAAACTTCTGGTCTTCATTCTTGACTTTACATTACGACGAGAAGGTAGTGCATCCTTGGAAGTTGACATGGATTGTTTATTTCTTGCTGTTCAGGGAAGTATAGTAAATACTTCACGCTGTTACTAAGAGCACTAGGAAACTCCTACCATCTGCAGAAATAAATTTCCTGGAGCAGAAATGGTTGTGCATCAGGCTTTAATGCACAGGATTTTTTTGTCCATGCCTTTTCTGTGTATCTTTGTTGTACGTGCCTGGAGTTGGGCAACTTCAGACAATTTTGCTAGAAGTTGAAATGGAATTGTTGTGTGGTGGCCACTCCAAGAACAGCGGTACCAGCAGTTGTTCAGTTTTGTAGCGGAAGATGAACATACTCCTGCACACACTGTGGGTCTGCAACCCTGTTCACATAAATTGTCATTTCCAAGCACAGGAAAAGATGGAGCTGCCCCCTTGCCCTGCATGTTTCTGAAGGCTGCAGGAGGAGACATCCTCCCCCCTCTATGCTTAGGGCAGGCTAGGGGGAGTGGGTAACTGTGTTTCCCGATGTACAAGATGTACAAGAAAGCATTTGTGTCATTTTACCAATCACTACAGCCATGGTTTGTCCCTCCTCCCCAGGAAGACTACCTGTTCCCAGCAGTGGCTTCTTATGGACCCATTCCCATGTGTTTTCAGAGGTGAAATGTTCTTCTTCCAGCCTCTCTCTCTGCTTTCTTCTTAGTTTTTGTCTGTAGTTGTGGCTCTCCCTTCCTTATTAGCTGGTTCTTAGGGAAAGACACTGGCAATTCATGTATGTATTGTGCGAGGATTATGCACACACTGCAGGCCAGCACAGCCCTGTGTTTGCCTATACAGAGGTAAGCATGGCATACATAGTGAAATCAGTGCTGCTTTCTTAATCACATGTCTGTCTTCCAGGATGGTGCAGGAATGACCTTGCATTTTCTAAGTGTCCTGTCCTTAAATGTGAACTGCTTTAGGATGGTTTTCTCCCACAATTTGGAATTTTATAGAGGTTTCAAGAGATGGTGGGAGGGGAAGAGTGGGAAAGGGCTTTGTAGTCTTCCATTTGTGGTATTCCTTGCACCTACTTAGCATCTTTATAGAATCATAGCATCACAGAATCATTTTGGTTGGAAAAGGCCTTTAGTATATACTTACTGAGTCCATCCATTAAAACAGCACTGCCAAGTCCACCACTAAAACATGACCCCAAGTGCCGCATCTCCACATCTTCTAAATGCATATGGGGGTGGTGACTCAACTGCTTCTCTGAGCAGCCTGTGACAATGGATTACAACTCTTTTCCTGAAGAAATTTTTCCTGATGTCCAGATTAATTTGGGTGTCTCTGGCTGACCATGCAGACTTTTCCAGACTGAGGTGCCTATTCCTTTCAGGCAGGTATCTGGTAAGCTCATTATAACTTCCCAACACCTTTTTGGCCAAATCTCATGATTTACAGGTAACTTGTCTGGTACCGTATATGAGACTGGCTCTTTCTGTCCAGCCTCAGAGTATGGGTGCTGCCTTTGGTGTTGGTCTGGGGCTAAGGAAGAGACACCAGAGCCTCTCCTGCTCCTTTGGGCTGGACACAGGACCAGGGCTATGCCAGGAACACAGAACAGCCTTGCCAAGTCGTGTTCTCTCCAAGCCGTGTGGTGCTTCATGGTGCTCTCAAATGACTCACAGTCCAGAAGCAACCCTGCCAAAACTCTGCACCCTCAGTGGCACGGCCAGGGCCATCTCCTCCCTTTGCCACGTCCCCTTACTACATGTCCCTCCCTCAGCAGGGGCTGCATGTGTCTCCCTGCCACTTTGTGGCACTCCATGGTGCAGCTGGCCTGTTGGCCAGTGCATCAGGCCTCGGGTGACTTTCTCAGCTCCTCAGCATCTGTTCTGGAGCCTTGGAGAATTTCTGTACAGCACCATCATGTGTTGGTGGCTTTGACAGCAGTGTGGTTCAGCAGTAATGGTTACCTCTGTGTACCTTTTAATTACTTTAAATACACAGTGTGTATCTCTGGAACAAACTGCCTGATGCCCCTTAATCTTCCTGTTTATCACTGTTTGCTCTGGTTATCTTCAATATGCCAGTCAAATACTTGAAAAACGTCTGCAGTGATTGTGTAGTGTGACTTGTGTAATACAAGTCTTTGATTTCCATAAATTAAGAAATTAATCCTATTTAAATTTGAGCAGCCTGTGGATAAATATTGATCTCATTTTTAAAAAATGTTTAGTAATGGAAAATTAACATTATTGCAAAAGTGTTACTGAAAATCAGTATTAATGATCCAAGAGCTTTTTGGCTTAGCTGTTGAATCAAAGTCATCCAGACCTGCTAATAGTGGACTGCCTACCTTGCTATTGTTGAGCATCATTCTAACTTATTGTTGAATTAGAAATATACTGTTATTGTAATGAGAAGTTATGTAATCCTTTTTCTTTTTTTTTTTTTTTTTACAGTTGTGATTCTTCTTTCTAACAATACAGCACAGAGATTTTGTAGGGTTTTAGTTTTCCCAAACACAGATTATTTTCTTGAAGCCTCAAAGCTTTTATAGCAGATCTCTATAGCTCCTAGTTTGTGGTTTTTGTGCATCACCATCTACTTCTGCTTTCTCTCATAGCAGTAAAATATTAGTGACTTGTAAACTAGGAGCAGCACTTCTACATGGCACAACATCTCTTACCTGTTCTCAGTCATATTCCTTTTTCAACAAGTCTTAATTTTGCATTTTAATTATCTAATTATGCTTTTCTTCTCACTCCAGTACTTTTATTATTTTCAGTTTAAATTTTTCCATATCCATTAATTGTTCTGACATCTCCTGTCTAGCACGCAGTTTTCTAGTTCTGAAGCAGACACAATTATCTTCCTACTTTCCATCTTTAGTAATTTAGTAATTTCAAATAAATTAGTTTCCTAAACCTTGATTTTTTTTTTTTTTTAATTTTTTTAATGCTAGATGAATGAATATTCATTTGTTCTCTAGCCGTTCTCCTTTTTGGTATTAGTTTTATTAGCCTGATTGACCTATTTCTTACAAGGTTGACTCCCTTTCTGCTGAGTTACAGGACACCTGGGTTGTCAGCCCTTAGCCTTAAGAAAAAGGATATGTCCCATACAGACAAACCCTTCTGTCTTTGAGAGCTGCTAACACATCTCTTTGCTGGGTTAATCTTGGAACAAAGGGAAGCCTAATGTTTGACGATCAATGGTGATTTGGGAAGATGTGCAAAAGGGAACAGATGTTGCATCCAGATATTTATCCCAGTGCATCCCCGTGCTGGCCAACAGTTCCAGTTTATCCGAGTTGGACCCACACCAGCTGGCTTTTATCCAGATGCCAGACATTTGTCTAAGCAGGGGATGAGAAACCCCTGAGCATCTATGACAAGTGGCATATCACACCAGAGTTAGCAGAGCCCAGACCTCTCCAGGCATGCCTGTGGCTTCCTGTGGGAGCACTGGTGGCGGAAGGCAGCCAGGCACGGGCTCTCTGTCATTGCCCATTTCCCTATGAACCTCAACAGCTTCAGTCATTTCATGCTAGGCACAGGGCTTTGCTCAGAATGGCTGACCACTGCACTTTGTACAGGTGGTACCCAGAATGGGCAGGCTGGACTTAGCTGTCAGTTCAAGAGTTTTGGTTTGCACAAACCACCTTTACTCCTGTAGCACAGCGTTTTGCACAGCAGCAATAAGCTCTCGTATGGAAGGCTGCATGGCTTGTGAGTGGCTAGTGTTTCCCAGCTGCAGGGAGTTTCACTGAAATTCCCTCATCATTGCAAATTCTGCAGTTGTGCTGCTACATTTGAGAGGTTTGTCTTCTCTCTTAAAGAGGAGCCCCACCTCTATCTGCCACATTTTCCTCTCAAGCAAATAATGTGTTTCCTTTGTAGGTTCCCATGATATTTGGAAATAAAACTCTACAACTCACAGTTACAAGTAAGTTATAAGAGTAGGTATGAGTTTATTCAGCACTGAGGTGCATGGGGGATAGCTCCTCCAAAGACATGCACACCTTGGAGACTTCTCCTCCTCTTTTTATTCTCTACAAACTAGGGTTACACAATACACCTAATACATATTCATTTCCTAACCCTACCTGTCCCCACTTCATTGCGGCTGTGCACTGCTCGCTCTTGGTCACTCTGGGGGTCATCTGGGGGTTCTTGGGATGAAATCAGTGATTTTCTCCTCAATTGAACTTTTCACCTTGTCTCATTGCACATCCTCCTTTTAGTCCTTTGAGCACCTTTCAGACTTTGATACCATTTCTTCTAACTTAGGGGTCCAAAGAACCCCCTTATCTTGTGGTCCCGTTGTCTTTGCTTCCTGTTTGTGTATTCTAGCTCTTTATCTTGTAGTCTTGCTCCCTTCCTGCTCTTGTGGGAGCAGTAAGATTCCATAGGGATTGGCAGCCCCCTCTTCTAGTCAAAGCATTTCCTTATGCTTGTTTCTTAATTCCTAATTTGTCCGTTTCACCCATGTCAGGAACTCTTGCATGCCGTGGTGGGAGAGGTGCCAGCGAGTGCTCTGTGTGCTTTCCTGCTGCAGGCAGGGGCAGTGCGGCCGAACAGGGGGGCAACAAGAGGAGGATGGCCTAGAGAGAGCTCTGGGGGACACAGCTGGCAGAGCTGAGGGCACCCTGACTAGATACACAGCTGCAAAGGTAAACAGGGTGAGGGAGAAGAAGAGGAACCTAAGTTGCAGCCTGTGCTGCTGCTGCCCCTGTAGCACTCAGCATGGTGACAGCACCGGGGCTCGGTGCGCTCTGAGCGTGCGAGGGCCCCGAGCGCAGTGGGGTCAGGGTGTGCTCTGAGGGTATGGAGCTGTCCAGCTGAGTGCAGAACAAACTGCATCTGTTCAAAATGCTCTTTCCTCCTGGATCTGAGTTAACTTTGGGTCTGGCAACTTCCATGCTCTCAAAAACAGTGACTTCAGAATCACAGAGTTGTTTAGGTTGTAAGGGACCTCTGAGATCCTTGAGTCCAGATGTTAACTCGGCACCACCAAGTCCATCACTAAATCATGTCCCTAAGTGTCATATCTAAATGTCTTTTAAATACCTCCAGTGATGGTGACTTAATCACTTCCTCAGGAAGCCTGTGCCAATCCTTGACAACCCTTTCCATAAAGAAATTTTTCCTGATCTAAACCTCCCCTGGCACAACTTGAGGCCATTTCCTCTTGTCCAGTCACTTTTTGAATCAGAGAATGCAATTGGAGTTAATTCATTTGTTTTCATTAAAAAAAAAAAGATTCTCCTTTTATATTACTCCTTGCCTGCTGTATTACAATTGTAAAGACATTAAATCTCTAGTGACAGTACTTTGGGGTGGGGAGATAAGGTTTAAGGTGTGTAGATGACTGCTCAAGAAAAACAATGAGAGGAAGCCTGAAAAAGAGGGAAGAGACTGTCAGTAAGAGAGTGAGAAGCTTCAGGCTTTCTTGGTTTTTTTCATTAGGCAGTTTTTGTTGTTATTGTTCCAAATAAACCTCAGATCTCTTTTTCACTTAATCATGGAAATATTTGTTTGGGCCCTGGCATCAAAGCAAACAGAAACTTTAAACTTAAGAGTTTTGTAAAAAGGTAATAAGGGAAATAGGAGATAGATTTTAATGACACAAATCATCTTCTAACACCTTCCCTTTTGCATTTTACCTCAAATCAAGGATAGAATGGAGGTCTTCTTGTCTGAAGACAGTGCAATCATGTTTATTCTTCTTTTCTTGCCTCACAAACTGTTGGTTGTTTGAATGTCCTCATTCAGAGGACTTTGGCTCAGGTCTTCCCTCAGTTGTAGATCCAATGAGAGCACCAAGTGTAGTGCTCAGTATGACACTCACAGCCTCTCCTAGCGAGGTCACATCAGCAGAGAGCTGAGAGGTTCGTGATATGTTTTTGTCTTGTCAAAGGTGAGCTCTACCAGTCAAATTTCTAAATTTGTAGCCAGCTTGCACACTGATACATGCACCAATTCACTGGGTCTGTGTTCAGGCTGGACTCGCTGGGAAGGTTGTAGTGCACAAAATGATGGTGGATAGCCCACTTACGGGATGTAATAATACAGATCTACAAATGTAATCTTTATTAGCCCAGCACCACCTTATTTACCACTAAACCATGTCCCCAAGTGCCACATCTGCATGCCTTTTGAACATTTCTTGTTCATACTTGAAAATAAAGTAGCCTAAGTTCTAGGCCATATCAGTGTACAAATTTTTCAAAAGCATAAAGGACACTCTACAGGACCAGAGATGGCAATATCTTGTTGAACCTTATTTTACAGCAGTTACTAAAATTTGATTTTATGACTTTGTTGGTCTAGAGTGAATAGTGGTCAGCATGGTTAGCTGGGGAGCCACGTTCAAAACCAACCAAAAGAGAAGAGCAGTCTCCCTCCCTCCTTCATGCTCACATTCCTAGGGGGAGATGGTAGCTAGACATCAAAGGTGAAGGCAGGCTAATGAGGAACATACTTGAGAATGTAAGGGGGAGGTCAGAGATATAGTTATCACTGATAATATTAGCATGCCATTTTTTTCTCCTCCTTAAAGTGTTTTAGCAGCAGAAATCATCTGCTTTCAACTTGTCAACTTGCTGCTGCAACCTTGAAAATACCTGCCAGTGTCAGTGAATGTTTCACTTGGCTGTAATAGAAAATATGCCTGCAGTGGGTCTGGGGAGGATGTTGTCACCTCCTGTGGTGGAAAAAGAGTGCTGCTGGGTGGCAGCTACAATTCTAGTCCCAGTAAGCCATGAACCTGATTCCTTGCATAGGTTTATGTGGCTGCACACATTTACAAAACCCCACAGTCTCCATTTAGCATCAAACGTAGCAGTCCAGGTGAAACATGGGTCAGTCACCACATAGCTGTGCTTTGTTCTGCATGGGCTCAGTTCAAAATCTCTCTCCTGTCTGAAACTCGTCTGGGAGGACACATGTAATTGCCTACAGGATCATTTCTCCTTCTTGCTGACTGCTTCCAGCAGCCGTGTGTGACAGCAGGGAAATGCTCCATGACAAGTGGAGCCAGGCCGGTGCTGGCCATCAGGCCATGGTGAATTGAACCTAGATTAACAGAACGATTTCTTGCAAGAGCTGGAAATGATCTTAAAGTGCACTTCATGAAGATCTCTCCTTAAGATTTCATTTCCCCATAGTAGCTTTCTCTTGATAAACTCAAATTACTTCATAAATAGTAGATAATGTAAAATATAAATTATATTTTACAGAAACAAATTTGTGTTCCTTGCACAATGTTCTCGAAGAAAGAACACAATAATCATTATTTTGTGAAACTCTAGTACTAGACAGGTCAGATGATACTTTATTTGGGGGGCATTTCTGAGGTCAACTGAAGTGAAGATGTATTTTATCCAGAGTTCATTTTTAAGTGCAGTGTCTTATAAATGGAATTGGCTGCATAGTCCTTTCCTAGGGAGAAAATGTGGATTTTAAGTGTGAGAATAGCTCTATAGACTTTTCAATAATTTAAATGCCTTGACTTCATGCTTATTTGGCTTTTCTGCCAGTATTGATACCACTATTTGTTTTCCAGTTTTAGCGAGTTCATATGGAAGGTCTTAAAGGTAATTCTCCAAGTACACAAATCTGTTCACTGAGGTGGTAATGAATGTTTTCTGTTTATGTATGATCTCACTGAATTTATGTTGTAATGTTAAAGGTGATCTTTAGCAAAATCCAGTAGCAAGAACTTGAGAGAAGCAGCTGTTGTATTTAAAATTAGCACATAAAGTGTCATTAAAATAATGATAGAGGTTCACAGAGTTGCATTCTAAGTGCTAATCATCCTATCTTGTGGATGAGTTGACTGCTGTGCCCTACTCCACAGTGCTTCATGGGCTTGGATGATTGGCCTAAATTATTCTGTAAAAGTCTGGAGGTGATAGAAATAGGAGCACATATATGCGTAATGTGTGACATCTGCCTAATATCTGCCCGCTGAACCCATCAATTAAATTAACATTTTCTTCTCCATCCTTGATCTTTGCCAGTGTCACTGTCCTCCCTGGGTTGTCATGAGGATTTTCAGTGTACTGGTTTGAATTGGCTGGGGAAGAAAAACTTACAATGGACTGGGGATATTCTAAGTTGTATGGGGAGCTAGCAAATTGCCAGGATCAGAGTTACTTTTTGGCAAGCTAAAATGTCAACATGAAGAAATGATGATTCACTAAGATTGTCCAGGAGAGCTGTAATTATAATCATAATCTATAATGGCTTTTTCTGTTCATTTAGGCAGGTTTTCTTAAGGGAACTGGGTCAATCAAAATCAGCACCCATACCTTTACAAATCCACTCTACTCCTTTATCACTTATCTGTTCAGATAAAATCATTGTTTCTATTGTACAGTATGGAGGCTAGCTTTAGAGCAAGCTGCAGGCCCCATGGCCTGCCAGCCCTGCCTGAGAAGCTAGCCTGGGAATTTCATGGGAGGATTCAAAACAATCCTCAAAGACACAAAACAGCCTGCAGGTGCTGTTTGTCTGTTCCCGTGTTTTCCTTGCAGGAGAAAGTCAGGGGGTGGTGAACCCCACTGACCAATGATGGTAATGTAGCACTTTACTAACCAATAAGAGTTTCCTTTCTGTACTCATCACGAACTAGTCTATATAACATGGCTGAAGCAATAAACTAGAGATTCTCTCCTCTTCTGACTCCCTTGAGAGTCCGTGTCGTTCTTTCCGCCGTTCCCAATTAGAACGACAGTACAGTGGGAAGGACTAAAATTTGTGTAACACTGGAGATTAATTGCAAATAATGCATGAATGGTTGTGAAGTCTTTAAATAGTAATTGAAGAAAAACTAAGGTAACAAAGTTGAGCTTTTTTTAAATGGAAAGCTACTGCAGTGGTGGTTTTGTGTAGATCACTGTCTGTATGCATGAATGGATTGCAGCCTCTTCTCTTTCAGCACTTCGATGCACCTTAATAAACTTCTGTCTATTTTAAAGTGTGTATGAGCACACAAAAAATCTATGAAGAAAGGGATGGTAGCCCACACATCTGGGAATTTTAAAATAGATTGTGTGTTTATGAAAAAATACTGGACAATCTTTTATAGCCCTTTTGCATCAATGTGCTGTTATTCTGAAATTGCTATTGTTTTGTCTTGTAAATCACTGTGCTGGAAACATTTATTTTTATGAGCTTTATGAGAATAAATGTTACAGTATTTTTTTTAGAAGGGACTAAAATGATGAATGTGTGACTTCCAATATCCAGTTTTTTATTCTTACATAGAAATTGGGTATCAGACTTGCAGACAGCCATGCTCACTGCAGTTTGCCAGGGCATTCAGAAAGAGGATGCTACAGTAGCGGCCTGTTTTGTTATAGCTGCACTTAGGAATGTGATATTAAGTGCCATATTTTAGAAATGCATGTAGAAATGATGGTGTATAGATTTGTGATGGATTTTTGCTTACTTTTCTTTACATTATAAAACATAATACAATATCACAACACAAAAAAATACATTATTGTACATTTTATATAAATGTACATGTCTTGACTTTCTCAATGCTCTTAGAGAGCAAAAGGCCCTGCATGCACCTGAATATCTGCAACACCAGAGTAGGAGAGCATCCCAAATCAGAACAGCATCCAGACTGTGTCTGGATCTAAAGCGGTCTGCTAACTTTAAAATCCCACTGCCTTTTTATTTGGCTTTAATAAGAAATGATCCCTTAAACTGACATACTTTTCAGAGCAAGGTCTTAAGGAAAATTACTGCTTTTACTATTGCTGTAGTAGCCAGTCTGACTAAACTGAAGCTACCCTGGCAATATCAATGGAAGAGTAATCCTTTTGTGTTCAACTTTCTTGTTTTAACTTCTGATTTAATTTGAATAAATGCATTAGAAAAAGCTAATGGGAACATTTTATTCTTTATAATAATCCTTATTGAAAAAAGCATCTTGAAAGAACTTATACTGCTTGTATGAAACATTACATATATATGGAACTTGGCATGAACTTGGGGAATAGACATTCTTTGATCTCTGTTGTCATTTTATTCAACTTCTAATTAACTTTTTACATGCAAGTCTCAATAGACTTTCATACTGGTAGTAATGGGAGCAATTCTGAGGCTAACCCAGTCCCTGAAAAAATCATGCTGGAAAGAAAAATATGTTCAAAACAGTGGTGGTTAAAGAAATAATTTGTCTGCCAAGACCTTATGTTCACTTTGTTTTGTTTTTAAGTTGTCATTGACACTTCTACATTTTTATTTCATCCATATAATGACAGTAGTAGCCCTGTTATGTGTGCTTCTCTACTAAGCAGAATATTGAAGAAATTATCTGAACCAAAAATTCTTGCATGGTTGCAAAAGTGTTAAGAATTTTGTTTCCTGAACTTCCTAGCTTGTTTTCCCACTCAGGTTCCTTGAGCTGGTGACAGTGACAGAAAATAAACACAGCTCTCACTGTCTCCCTCGTTAACTTCCGTCTCACTGGGAGAAACATTAGCCTAGAGCAGAGGAGAGTTTGGGAAAGAAAGCAGCAAAGTATTAGTTCCTGTTGTGATCATGGTGTCTTGGTGTTTCTTGCCAAATCAATTTCTCCAGTGGTTTCTCCATTGGCCTTTTGCAATTAGGAGTAGGATCTCATAGCCAAGGACTTTTAACATCTGTGTGATTTCAAACCAGGCTGCTTCAGTTGTACTGTGTAGTTAGCAAAGGAAATAGAACTTGTTAGAGGAGTTTGGGAAGCAATCAAGAAGCAATTGAGAAGTGGGATCTTCCCATTCATTCTCTCCCATACTGTTACTTCATTTCCTTTTCCTCTGCAACCTGATGCAGTTTGGTTTTGTTCTTCTTTCCCTCTTCCTTACTTGACACACAGCACCCTATGCATTGCATATATTTATTTTCTGTTATGTTTCCTGTCAGACTTCATCTCATTTCTTTATTCCTTCTATTCTGTATACACTGATAAAATGTATTGACCCTTCAAAGGGAAAAAGTGTGGACTCAAAGAAGCAGGCAGAAGTAATGCTGCTGTGGAACATGCAAAAGCACAGCTTTGTTCAGCATCCCTTGCCTCTGGTCTGACCTTACATGGAAATATGAAGCATGGGAGCTGCTTTCACAGAACTGTTTGGTGGAAGTGTCTTTTGACAGAGAAAACAACATTTTTATTTTAAACTCTGAGACAGAATGGGTTCAGAAAGCCTAGGGTCAATACCACCAGCTCAGCTGCCCTACAACTCCCTCAAGGGCAAGTCAGCTTGGGTTTGTACTTTACATGGAAATGGCAGGTGACTGGCAGCTTTGAACACCCATAAGCCTCATAGACAATGAGTTTATTGTTATTTATTCTCTTACAGCAAGAAGACAGGAGTAGTAATGGAATTTTTGTGGAGTATGAGAGACAAGGAGAAGGTGTTAGTGAGGTGTTTTATAAGCCTCACAAAGAATAATTTGACTCCTGTATTATGCATAGCGAATGGCGGGTTTTTGCTGGTAGACCACTTTAGGTGGGTTTTAATGTGTTTGTTTTTCAGAGTGATTGATGGCAACCCAGGCTGTTTTTAAAGTACATCTGCCTAGACATTTAACTTAGAGCAAACAACCTTCCCCTCCTCCTCCCAACCCCACCCTTCCACCCCTGCCTACCTGTCCTGGGGTGACTTTATGATACTGGTATCCCCAATTGTCTGGTTTATGTTATATATTAAGTTCTGTACCTTTAAGACTGGCTCTGAGAGCAAGAGAGGGGGAAAAAAGAAGCCGCAGTTTGTGTTAAAGAAAATATAACTCCCACACATCTCGCTCCTGGACTGTGTTGTCTGCAGCACAGACAGACAGCGGGACAGAGCTTCTCCCTGGCTGTTAGTTAGTTTTAGCTAGCTGAGGCAGAGGAATTCCCCGGACCTTTGGTTTTTTTTTCCTTTTTCTTGGATCTGTGCAAGCCTGCTCTGGACTGAACACCCAGCCAAACCCCGGGAGCTCACGCCTGTGGCCCAGCGGGGCCTGGGCCTCGGCACTTTTCCAGCGCTGGAGGGACTGATAAGAAACTGAGCAAGCCGAGCTACACACCACATGAAAAGGACTTTTCTTCCTAGATTTGCCATCCCATCGAACAGCAAGAGGTTTTATTATTTAATATTATTCAATTTTCTGTTAAATAAACAGCTTTTTCCACTTCTCTCCAAAGAAATTTTTTCCCTTTCCCGGACCGGTTGGTGGGGAGGGGCATTTCCCTGGGGAAATCCCCATCCAGAGTTTTCCTCCCTAATTTGCCCTAAACTAAGACACTACCCCTCAAGAATTTTGGACCAAACAGGTTCTAATTACTTGTGTATTGCAAACTCTGACAAGGCTTCTCCTTCTATTTGCTGCTCATACAGCATGCTCACTGCTGATTCTTGTTACCAGGCTGTACTTTCTCTACTCTTCCATCCTCTACACCCTGCCCTGCTGATGCTCCCACCCCCTTACATGCTGGTGTACTCCCACAAGAGGTAGATGCCTTTCCTCCATGGGTCTGCCTCTTTTCCCCATGTTTTCCTCTCAAGGAATGTACTAGAGAAGCACATTGAGCTGGCACTGTCCATCAGGGTTAACAGTACTTGTTCCTCAGTCCGACCTCCTTCTTGGAAATGTTTTCAGAAGCATTTATGTTTCTGGCCAGCTAAAACCAATGTAAAAGTTGGAAGTCAGAATGTGTTGGCTTTGGAGGGCAGAAACTTGTTTTGTTGAAGCTCTCAGGGCAGATGACGGTGCCTGTTAGTCTTAATGGTCTTTATTTTTCTTTGTTTAGATACTTAGTTGTGTGGTACACATTAAGAAATAAATTGCAGTAGAGTAAACGTATAATTTGTTCTTTAGGGCCTTTCAAGAGATGTTTCACAGTATTGTGTGATCTTTCAGAGCTTGACAGAAAAAGGTTAAAAGCCACTGCCTTAATCAACAATTGTGACTCTCAGTGGCTTTGCTGTTCTCACAGTCTAAATGAGTGTGTTCAACTCAACTTTCTGACTGCAGCAAACCACTTGCTTTGTATAATATAGAAATCATAGCCTGAATTAGTTGTGGTTTTTTTAAATACCAGTTATTTCTTGAAATACTTTAAGATCAAACTTGTGCAATTGTCTGTAAGACACTGTGCCCTGGTTATTGGTACAGATACTGTCCTCTGCATTTTCGTGTTGATTTGGTCAATACCATGTCAGCTGTGCCTGTGGTTGTACTGTCTGCTTGATGGGGGTGTGCTGCTGGTTATATAGCTGCTTCCTGGCGGGTTTAATAAGATATTGTTGTCACCTGGATTGCTAAACTGCAGCAAGTAATTGAAAGCATTTTGCTCCTTGCATGCATAGGAATGTTTCTCCCTTCCTTCTCAATTGCAATTTACATTAATGTGTACTGTATTCTGCACCAGGCTCTCCTTTTAGAGACTTCGCATCATGAAGGAAATAGGAAATAGTGTCTCTGTGAAATAATGATGTGGGATATTTTTCTTAACTTCCTTTTTTTAGAGGTTTAGTATAGATGTATTCCACAGCCTGAATAGTGTGCAGATGTTAATTTAGCACTTCATTGGGTCTGAAGTCTTACACACCATGTCTTATTAATAGTCATATTCTACTCTGGCTCTTAAAATCAGCTTGGTTTCCCTCAGTCTTCCATTATAAAAAGCCTGGACAAGGCACAGGCTAGCCATGATAGAGTGATCTGGACTCTGGCATTCATCATGCTGTTGGTCTGCCAAAACAAGGGCTTATTTGACCTTCATTGTATGGCCAGTCTGGAAGGTCTGAGCTTTTGCCTAAAACATCATGCAGATTGAGTCCTTTAGCTGCATCAGGTTTATTTCACTTATTTTTAATATGTGATGTTTCTTGGTTTTTTCAGTTGCTTTCTGTTGTCTATTTTGAAATTATTAAAATCCATTGTTAAAATTAAACACACATGCACACACACATAAACATATTGTTATAGATCTGAAAATTCTGGCAATGTGCTGAATACACAAAAAAATGTAATAATTGCAGCACCATTAGTGTTGGGAGAAAAAGTTTAAGTAGAATTTTCACAGTTTGAAAAACTAAATTCATATTTATTTTTTCTGCAGTTGTGGCTGGCAATAAGTTAATGCTGTTGTTTTTTCTAGGAGATTCAGAGCCTACACAAAGATGTGTAGGTACAACTGTGAATTCCTGAAAGAGAAGGGATCCTAGTTGAAAGGCTTGGGAGATTTGTGCATAGAAAGATTAAAAATTATTTGTCTGCATTATTGAAGGTTATGGGGGTATAATTTTTCGTGTATGCCATACATTCATTTTTACCTATTTCTTTATTGCTGTATTTTCCACAGGATTGCAAAAAGCATGGACTAAGTTGCATGTAGGAAAAGATGTGAGCAAGCAGATGTAATAATTACCATTTTACAGAATTTGAGGAATACTGCAGAAAGTGAACCGCTTGCCCTAAATAAGCTTTGAGATTAAATAGGACCCAGGAGACACTGGCAAATAAAGATTGTTTGACAGGTTAAAAGCCTTGCTGTAAAGAACTACATGCATGGATAGATGCTGTCTGGAGCACAGAAGGTGGCCTAGGCTTTATATGAGCTTTAAGTAAGACAAATATGTATATATTGTTTTGTCAACTTGACATCTCTTCTGTTACTATGCTTTGTTCCCACTTCTAAAAGCACACAACACTTTATTTAAAAAGAATCTTGCTCTGCACTGTGTTCAAACTTGTCACATCTTCCAAAAACAATGAAGTTTTGCTGACAAGTGAAGTTAGTCTAAATTATTGCGCAGTCTCTGTGGATATATTGAGTAAACTCTTCCAGGGAAGGGGCTGAAAGTAGGACAGTATTTCACAAGGCCATGAGGAAGGTGCCAGGTTTATGGCCTGACTCTTGAAAGAAGTGCAGTCTGAAAGATCTGTTTTTCACTAAGCCTGAGCAGTGCAAATTTGTACTAATGTGTGTCATTTGGACTATAAACAAGAGGGACAATCCCACTGGCATGCCAGTATAAATACACTGGTACTGGTATAATGTTTATGCAGCTCCTACTGGCATCCTGTGAATCAAATAAAGCTTGTTAGTGGGATTAAAAAGAATAACTACAATACTGCAAATGTACACATTACAAAGATGGAAAAGTATGCTTTACTCTTAATGTTGTCCACATTAGAGTTAAACATGTGTAAATTCTTGTTTTAAAATTAAATGGGACACTCCACCAAATGAATATCCTAGTCAGTGTGTACACTGTGCTTTGGTGACAAGATCAGCCAGTGTTTGTGCTAAGTCAGGCACAGTATGAAGAACTGGTCGGATCTGAGCCTAAAGCAGTAGGCTCAGTAATCTGTCTGGTTTCTGGAATGAACAGAATACATGAGAGATATTCTTAATAAGATCTTCTGAAGAGTGGAATTAGGTTATTAGGAATAATACAATGACAGTTAAAGCAAGAAAGAAAGTTGCAGACTGATGGAGGGAACTATTTTCCAGCTGTGAGACCTGATGCATCCTGTGGAGCAGCTTTCAGAGGAAGGTGATGAAGATGTCATCACTAGAAACACTCACAGACACAAATAGGCTGAAAAACACATTATATAATTTACTGCAAATAGCAGTAGTGCAGCACCAGAATTGAGGCGGGATAACTAACCTCAAGAAAAAAATATAATTTCTAACTTCTTTTCTTTGAAGATAGTGTTGTGACTTTGCTTGTTCCTGTTTTCCGTGAAGCAAATTAAACACCAGTTTTCTGAACAGTTTAACATATTTTACTTATATTTTATGCAACTTGAATGACAGTCTCACTGGCTCAGCTATTAACTTTTATCACTGGCTTCCCCATGAACACCTGCAACTAGCTTCTGCTTTCCCTGGCACGCAGTAGAGAAGTTCCTAGCTGACATCCTCTCTCTCCCCCAACCCCTTCCAGCTGTAATGTCAGCACCTGGGCAGATGTTCCTGATCTGATTTGTGTTGCAGTCTGCCCCCGTAGAAGATGCTATGTCTCTTCCTCTCTTCTACTTCCTGATTTTAAAGCAGCCAGACTGTAGGGAAAACCTCTACTGAGACTGGGCTGAGTAAGCACAGACATAGTTGATGCGCAAAACATCACTGTTAAGATCTGCTGGTGCGGGAGAGGTGCCATGCAGAACTCAGATGACCAATATATATTTCTGCTGCTGCATTTTAACTACAAATGTAGCAACAGATCATACCACACACTGTGTTTGATGAACACACAGTGGAATGCTGTTGGCCAGGAGGCCAATTACCTTTTGTTCACAGGAGGCACAGTGGTGGGCAGCCACAGCAGTCAGGTGCCACGGGATATGGCTTGGCCCCTTTTCTCCCTATCAGCTACCACTCTCTTCCCAGCTCATCAGGGAATAGGTAGCTGAACCAAGGGTAGAGAATTAAAGGTAACTGATGCATTTTTAAAATTAATAGCTGTTCAAAAAAGTGTTTTTCCATGAAGTATGACATTAATGCTCAAATATTCTTGAGGGATGCTGATCTAGCATTTCCCAGTGTTAAAGTAATTAAATTTATTAATTATGAGAACTTTGTAAAGAAAACATTTTTCAATGTATTTTTTCACCCAAAAGCTAATGTATGGCACTTTCATACAATGCCAGCATGCAGCAGTACATCAGAGCTACGTATGTGCAGCAAACACCTGGTATGGACCAGGGTGTTCAACATAAAATTGAAGCTTGAATATGTGATAATGCTTCTTGTCAGTGATACCTGTGACACTTAGGAATTTCCTTTTAAATTAAAGGGTTTATAGCCCCATCCTCTAGGATAAGGTTTTCTGCATAAGCTGTATGTACAGAAAAATCCCAAGACTGTTGCAGAAATCAAAATAGTTTGTATCCCCAGTTTCTTCCAGTTCTTCACGCACCAGCCTCTTCAGTTTCTAGCTGTTCTGGGAAAGCCTCACACATATCACTTATGTGATGCCTATATTATTTCCATAAACAATAAACAGCAGCTCAAGACAATAAAATGAAACTCAAGCTGAATTTTAAAATTATGTAACAATTCAGTGATGATTCTGGTTTATGGCATTCATGCTTAATGCTTGATGCTGTATAAACAAAAAGACATTTATCAGATTTGAAGTAGTTTGTGGTTGGAGTATTATTTAAATAGGATTACTTCTTTATTAGATAATCCACTGAAGTGAATTTCACCATATGCTAATATCTCTTGAGACACATTTTGAGCTTTCTGCAGATCCTGCATGTTTTAAATGGTCTTGGAAAGTTCTGAATTTTCATGAGCAAAATAGCTTTGGGAGGAGATCAGCATACTCAGTCATTTAGGAAACCAAGCATTTCCATTCAGGTGCCTAAGCACAGGCATAGGAAATTAACTTTGCACAAGCAAACTTGGAGGATATTCAGATCATTTTTCAAAGAGTCAAGTTTGCTGAGGTATTGTAAATATCAATATGAAATGGATTCACAGTTATGCATAATTACAGTACCCTGCTTCTCTTGCTTCTAGATTAAAACTGAGCTGCTACTGTAATAAGTAACCATATAATTCAGAAAAAAGAGAATTACATTTACATAAAGTATAATAAAATTGAATAAATTTTCACTTTAGAGAGACAACACAGTTATTCATTGGTAGTATAACTGTTAAAATTAAGTTTCTAAGAAAACCAGAAACATGTCTGCTAAATGTGGAAAAGAAAATTACCAGGGGAGCTATTCTAACTCTTTCTTCTTATAATTTTTCCATGTCACACACAGCAACAAATGCTACTTATGGAAGCATTTGAAACCCTATGTTTTCTTAATAAAGACTGCTCTCGAGAGCACTGAGCACACAATTTGATAAGGAAGGATTAAGATTAAATACATCCATATTTGTCCTACTTGGAGCCTAGTCCATTAATGACTACTTTACATGCAATTCTTAAAAAAAAATGTAGATAATTCTAAGCACTGAAGAGCAGCATTGCCATTTCAATAATCAAGTCTCATTGGAAGTGACTGAAGCCATAGCTCTAAAATGAACTTGAAAAATTATTATTCCTCTGCACCAGTAGGAGAAATGAATGCTTTCTTTCATGGTTGGAGCTCCCAGAACACATCTGAAAGGGTTAGCATATGGGCAAAACAAATTGTTGACATTCTGTTGTTTCCTGAAGCATATACATTCAAAATCTGTACATTACACATCTGGTGAAAGAAGCTGAGATAATTTTGTCTCTTTTTTTCAACAGTTTATAGTCTCTTATGCTCTGATACAGCTGTAGTGACACTGTAGTAACCATGAATGTTCCAGGATGTTATTTTTTCTCTAGACTTCTGCATTGTTTAAAAGGGAATCTTACAAAAACATCATCCTTTCCCAGGAAAAATATCTTCTCTAAGATTTTTTTTTTTGTTACTTTTGTCAGAGTGAGCTAGCAAGGCTAGAGAATTGTGTAGCTGGGAGTTTGGGTACTTCCTGTGAATGTGAGAGTGGGCTTCAAGTCCCTGCTCCAAACAGTGTTTCAGCTTTCTCACAGAACTGAGTATCTTTAACAGAAAGGTCTGAATTTAGAAGAGAGTCAGTTGCTGCAGGAATGATCCTAAAAGTTCTACCAAGACTCTTTGTAAGCCTTCCACAACTTCAGAGCTTCTATAAACCACAGGCATCAGTGGATATGTGTTTATTTTTATCTGTAAAAGCCTCTAGCTGCAGGCAGTGAAGATAATGAAGAATGCTGTAGCTCAGAATTTACTGTCAATGATATGATATTGTGTAAAGAAAATATGTTTTTAGATAACGTTGAGCTTTATGCCATTTAAAGATAAAATTCAAGATGGGTTTCAGGTGTCAGAAGTATGAGAACCTATGGTATTTTGTGTTGTACTGGCGGGATTAATAAAAATTCATTGTTTTTAGTGAGAAATACTCTTCTTTATAAAGCTTAGGAACAACAAATTTCAGTGAATGGAATATTACAGATCTAGGATTGTGTGAAGTAACAACTGGGACTCTGGTGATTTTATTTTTTGAGGAACTAATCTTGGGGATGTTCTCTCAATTGCAGCCAATCCTCTTGACAGTCTGTGGTGTTGCCAGTCTCTATCTCTGTACAGACATGTGATTCTCTACTTGTCTGAGGTGCATGCTGTCCCAAACCGTGTAAACAGCGGCACATGAAGTTGGTTTTACTCCTGTACACTGAGACAGCTGGAGGTTAGCCTGCTGAAGATGTAATGTGCTTCTCTGAGGAATCTTGGGGCTTAGTTGGAGATTGTTCACAGTGGGGAACATTTGAGGGACACCTCAGATTTCACTTGCTTGGGTCATGAAGTCTACTTGGGACCTACATGATTATGCTCTAAAATTGTTTAAATTCAGTTTTTCCTTGGCCAAAGAATGTCGTGTTCTGTGGTGAGACATAAGTAAAGCCATCGAAGAATGGAAAATGAAGAACTGAAAGCTGGAAACTCTGTTCTCCCTTATAATGCTTTCACATCTACTGTTGAAAAAATGTAATACAACTTTCAAGCTCCTAAATACTAGAAAATTCCTGTGTTTGAAATTACTAATGTACAAATTTGATGCTACATGCTCCCTGTAATGCAGGTTTTGCGGTAGAGAAGCAGGTACAAATGGTGACATAGAGCTGAGAACAAGTGAAGCATCTTCACATTTCCTCTCCATGCAGGAGGGGCAAAGTGACAGCTGCAGAGTTGTTCAGGAGCTGTTCCCAGTGGGATGGGAAGAAGCTTTCCCTTCATATCAAACAGGATGTAGCTGTGCTTAGTCACCTTCTGGGGCCACTTAGTCCTGCACAGGATTTGGACACACTTCCTGGGTTCAGCAGTTATCAGCAGCATGGACATGTGTGGCAGCAGCAGTGAAGGAAACGTCCCCTAACCCTTTTTGAAGCGTTGAAGGAGGGAGTGCCCTCAGCCTTTACCACACCTGTAAACAACATTCTTGTGTCAATAGCTTTCACAGCCCCCAAGAGAGACACAAGAATAGTTCAGTGGTCATAAACTGCCTGAAACATTGAACATCTAGACTTCACTGTTGAGGAAGTATCTTTAGGCCTTCTTTTTTTGCCTCTTAATGTGCCCCAAGTTGGTATCCTTCAAAGGATATTAAACTAAATACAGCAAATATCTAAAGATTTCATGTGGTCATTTTGCTGACACAGTAACAGGCACTTCAGATATATATCTGTACACATTGTCTCATGTATATTCTTTCTGGGGTTACATTACTGTTCTTTCTCACAGTCTTTAGAGCCTTTAGTCTTGGACAGATGTTCCACACCTATATAGTAAGGGGAATGCAGAATGATATAAATGGGTCACAGCACGGTCCCTAACTCAAAGATTGCATCATTCAGTTACAGGATAGAGATGCCATCAGGTTAAAAATAGGGAGGAAAGTGCAAAAAAAGCTGTTTATCTACTACACATGCAAAAAGCAATAAACCTACAGTAATAGCTGTAATGAGTCGGAGTACTTCTCTGTCCACTTGATTATTATCTTTGTAGTCTTTAATGGTATGCAGAGCTTTGAAAGGATGATGTACAAGCTACTGTTACTGGTGTTCGGGGCTGTTTGGTGAGGACAAGTAAAAGGAGAAGGCAAAAAGGTCCCTTTGGTTAGGTTAATCTGATAATCTACAAGGTGTCACCTCTCAAATTATCACTTGTGTTCTGCCAAGAAGGAGTGAATTAATACAGTGTACATCTTTCACTATTGCACATTTGCAACTGTAAGAAACATGTAAAGTGTGAATTTGGGGGAAATGACCCTTGCCTCTTAACAGCCTAAGAGGGTTGGTTTCCTGTAGTCACTGAGTGAAGAGATCTGCTGGCATAGCTGACACTTTTATATGACCTACTGACTAGCTGAAATTGTTTACTCTGAGTTGTCTGAATTTTTTAGCCAGAGGAATTACAAGAGGAAAAAAGGCCAGTGGTGTATCAAAAGCAGCTGTACAAGTGGATGGGTGTAGCTAAGCTAGTAGGGAATGTGGCCACCTGTGGAGTGATTCTTTGGAAGCAGACAAGAGCCAAGCACTGGTGCTCTGCGTGGCAGGGTTTGCAGCTGTGTGTCCAGGCGAGCCATTTCTGTGCTTTGGGGCAGTGCAGCTTGGCCTGTGAGTTCTTTATGGACTGTGGCTCGCTCCCTGCTGATGATGTGCTGCTATTAAGGGTGTAAACAGATGAGATTTATCTTTCTGAATCTAGCCTGTTTCTCCCTCTACTTTGTACGTGTGGTGTCTTAAATTATATCACTTTTTTTTCCTGATACTGAGTTATTATCTCCTGTTTGGAGGGGGATTACTTTATATCCTTCTTTGCTCCTTTGCTTTTTCTGTGTGTTGGCTTGCTGAATTGAGTTTCATCTCCAAGTCTATCAGTGCTGGTAATACAAAACTCTCCTACAAATCCCCCTAGGCACTGCTGTCATAAGACATTTTTGCATTTTTAAGATTCTCCCTGCTAACTATAGAGTGGATGAAGGCATCAAGAAATTTTAATTTGATGATAAATTCTTGTGGCTACTCATGCAACTTTGTTAGTACGTAAAACCAGATTTTTTCCTTTGAGGCACCATGGATGGTGTCTGACATTTCAAGGCTATCAGGACTTCCTTGTCTCTCTAGTTTTCTTTAGGGTGACATGTATTTCTGCATCTGTCTGATCTTTATTTTGCTTTCCTGTCTCAGTTAAGCATTACAATAAGAACTCTTTGTACAGTTGGTTGTGTTTATTTTCCTTTGCTCATTGGAGTCCTTTATACCTATTTCTAGTCATGTTTCAGTCTGATTTTACTGTTAAAAGGGCATTGGAAGAAAATTCTACCCAGTTCTGAGAACAGCTTGCCAGTCCAGCAATGGCTCATTGTTCTTTCCCAATAATAATAGGGTATATTTTGCATTTATGGGGTTTCAGAAGTTTATGAAGAAACCTTTTGGGCCCTTTGTTTTGCTATGAGAACCTGTGAACTAATTAAGAAATGCAATGCAATGTAATTTCATGCCTACAGTAGCCAACCCATGTAAGCATCTGTTAAGCTTTCAGTGTTAATAGGGTTAAATTAAAATACTAGCTAACTCATCTGTGCAGTCATAGTTACTTTCACATCTGCCAGTTATTATGTAGAAAACATTTTTGCTCAGGTTCCGTAGTAAGTATTTGAACATGCAGTCCCCTCCCCTCATTGGTGTTGTTAAACAGAAAATCTGCAGATTTCCATGTTCTGAACTCAGAATAACCACAGGTACCCCTAGTCCAGTGCAGTATTGGGAAAATCTTCTTCTAGTATGGGAGTGGAGATGATTTACTCATTTGCTCAATGACAAAGATTCAGTGTAAAAGGTCTGGTTATGAAAATTCTTATTTCATTTTTTCCTCTCCCTCAATCTGATGGCAATAATTTGTATGTAAGAAGTCTGACTTGGAGAGGACTGTTTTGTTCTGTAAATTGATAGATTTTTCATAGGTAGGGCATACAGTCAAATAGGGCCCAGAAGTCATCACTATCCATCAGTTATAGAGAAATTGTATTATGTTTCCTGCCCACTTTTTAATAGAAAAATGTGTGCCTCACACTATCCGCTGTCATGTTCGGCAACTGCAACTAAGTAGTAATGGATGGGACATATAAGCCACATGTTCAGTTTCTTTGTCTTAAGCCTTGTATTGAGTTCAAGCTCAGTGGTGCCTCTTCTGTGAAGGAAAAAAAGATAAATGCTACTACTTTCAGAAGCTTTAGTTCACTCTTACTGTGTTTTTTTTTCATTAATGAGGGGGTGTATATTCTATATATGCAATAATATTAGCTTAACCACTTACCTCAAATGGAAGGATAAGGCTTTACATACCTTTTTCTTAAATTATGTACCTGGACCCATGTTAATTTTTTTTCCATGCTTCTCTATTTCCTGTAGCTGGCAGCTCTATTTTGTTGATGTTTGTACTAGTGTGCAGTATAATCAAGTCTGTTACTCTTCCGCTTGTAACATTGTAGTCCTAAAACAATTGCAGTTCATTTTACTGCAGAAAACACAATTATATTGGCTGTTGTGCTATTTTACCAATACATATTCCTCGCTACTTGCTGTATTTTCATCAAGGTTCATGGCTATAAATAATTATTTTGGCTTTTCCTTCTTTTTTTTCCTTTGGAATTAATTTAAGCTTTTTGTTGTTGCAACTGCCTAACAGTAGCAGACTTCATTACAGAAGTTCTGGTTCTAAAGGATAACCAGCTCTTTCAGTTTCTTCTTTGAGACCTGGTTTTAAATTAAATTATACTGACCAAGCCCTTATCTCGCTGGTATGAAAGTGGACTGCTGCCTTTGATGCCAGTTTCTAATGGAGTTTGAGACCTTGCCAGATTGCCGGAGTGCAATCAGCAAAGAAGGATTATACTGTCAAGAGTGTCAGCTGAAAAGATGGTTCTCCAGAAAAAGTTTATATGGTTCTGTTTGATCTGAGTATGCTATAACAGATAATGTAGTCTTTGATTCCTCTACTCATTGATCAGTATTTAAGCATGTATTCATGCACGTGTATAAGTGCATCAGTCATTTGCAATCTGAAGGAAAATACGCAATCAGAAAGATTTGTGACACTTTAAAGTCTTTGAGCGCTCAATTAAAGGGAAAGCAAGGTAGAAGCCTTATTTCTTCTGATTCCTTTCTTTTGATTGAAATAATAAAATGCATATACTGTTTCTTCTCTTTATTCACATTTCTTTCCTGCACTTATAGCTTGTCCTTTTCAAAGCAACAATATACTTGACTTTTTCCTTACTGTCGTTCTGCTCTTGAGAGGGATGTAGAAGTGACTCACTTTCTGTCTAATGCTGCTCTAATTGGTGACTCATCTGCTCATCTCACCATTAGTGGTCTTTTATGCACTGAAGTTGATCAGTAGGTGTTCCACATAGCTTCCTATTTAGACACACACAGATACAGTGTTGTTCTTGAGGCACAATTGTGCTTGGCCTGTTTGGCAACAGCTTTCTGATGTTTTCCCCAATCAACTGTTACAAAGAAAAAGGAACAACACACTGACAGATCCTAAAGGAAAAGGAGCGCATCTTCTCAGCCAGAATATTCAAAAGCTTCTGAAAGCCTTTTACTCCTGAACAGGGATAGTGCCTCTGTCATTCAAATCTTTGACACATGAAGCTTCTAAACATGAGAAAAGGGCAATTTCTATCATTATGTTAAACCTGAAAAGCCTTTGTATATCAGGCCTGTCATCAATATGTGTTACCTCCAATTTGCGTTTAAGCACATCCTTTCCAGCTCTCCTATTCAGAGCCTTTGTCATCGAATCTAAACATGGCATTGAGCATTGAATTAGCATTCAGAAATGCCCATCTTCATCTGGCTCACAGCATCTCTTGTGATCCGCACTGCTAATTCATACAGTACCTGGATTTTTTAAAAAAATGTTGTTTTTAACATTATATTTAACAGTAACTGGAGGTGTTGCTTGTTTCTGTTTAGATGAGAGTCCTTACACAAAATCTGCAAACCAGGCAAAGGCACCTGATGGAGCACTGTCTGTGAGGAGACAGAGTATTCCAGGTAAGACTTGCTTCGCTTTTTGTAATGCCTAACTTGTTTTTGAACAGCAAGATAATACTAATCAAAATTCAACTAGTTATAAGAAGCAAATGTATTACAATTGCTGTCAAGCAACTTTATAAAGAAAGTTCCAAGAGAGCTCTAAGTAGTTTCCACAGTTAGGTTGTCTCAAGCTTTTGCTGCAAAGAGCATCTCCATATATCTGTCTTTTGCAGCAGATCTGAGACACTGAGCACAACCACCTTTTCATCAGAGGCTTATACATTTTTAGGCCCTCTCAAATATGTGCTTTGGTATCTGGTTTGGATAGCAGAGGGAGATTGGCTCATATTTTCCACTACTCATCAGCCAGGCTCAGCAGTCTAACAGAGAAACACTCTGCCAGAGTTCTTGTCTTCATGTGACTTTCTGCCACATGTAGAATCACTTGTCCATCCCTGTCTTTTGTGTCATCGCATCGCACAAAGCTGGACCATTGGATCAATGGTTAGTTAAAATAAGTGGTCTTTCAACCTGTGTCTCCTTTAATTACTTCAGACAAGTCTGACATATGTACAAGTTTGATGTGTAGATTGTGCAGCAATCTAAAGGGATTTTCACCTCAGGTAATATTTTAGAGACCTTTTAATGAAGACAAATGAACGCTGACAAAGGTTGCACTCAGGTGGAATTACTGCTGTTGCTGTTCTCACCTCAAGCACGGTAACCTCTGACTCGAAGGGAAGATGCATTGCAATAGAAATCAGATGCTGTAAGGTCATGTCACCCACCTTCTAATGGCAAATATTGCCTGTGCTAAGTGGTTTTATTATTGAACAAAGACACACAACCCACAGAGAGTCTCTGGATGGGGGATGGAGCTCAGACCTTTGTACTGCTAGGCTCTGATCTCATCCCAATACCTATAGTGAACAGCCAAAGCACATTTTGTGGATGCTTTGTGTGCATGTTTCTATGTGTGAGAGAAAGCAGGCTGGCTTATTTAGTGTTGCTTATAATGAACATTCTTGTTTAATATTGAAAACATCCTAGTGATTTAAAAATTGTTATTTTTATGGTAGAATTATGAAGATCATAACCACTGTGAAAAGACATAACTACAGCATCCAGTATGCAGTTAGTCTTCTAAGAAAATATTTAATTATACAAACATCAACCAGTTTTTTTAATCCAAGTCAATACAAATTGACATTCATTGTTCTTCAAAGTGAATGAAGATCTCTATAGGGTACTTTTCAGGTAATACTGTAGCTCATAGGCCAAATATTTGTGGCCTTGAAAGTATTCAACCTTTTGGTTTTTTTTGCTGTGATCTTAGTAGTTATCATTTATAGTGTGGTTACTGTGTTTATAAAACACCAAGGTCTGAGAACAGACTGAAGTTGGTGGTTTCACATGACATTTTGAGAAATTCTGATGATTTTTGCTTTAGTTCTTTAATGAGAAAGTTTGATGAAAATGTACCAGCACAACTTTTCTTCAAAGCATCTGATAAGATTAGGAATCTCAAGTGTTGAGTAATAGCCATCATGACTATTGACCATTTATTTTTAATTTTTCTACCATTTTGCTGCACATTCTGGAATTTTTGAGAGCATTGCAGGTAAATTTTTACTGTGCGCTCTGCATAAGTCACAGTTTATTCAGAGAGATAATACAAGTGTTCACTGAGATGTGCTTTGCTGTATTTGAGATGTTCTGAAAACAGATGATTTAAACTTATGTATATTCTTTAGCTTTTAATATAGTTATGACATTTATGTGAATGCCTTATTCCATCTCTAGACCTTAGGAACCCCAAAGAATAAATGAGATAGAGCTGGTTGGATACTTTAAAAAATTCTAATTAAAATTATTCATGCCCTAGCAAATTATCATTGTAGCGCAACGGATGTTGTGGGTTTAGATACATAAAAGGCTTTGCAAAACCAGGCATTATTTTGAGAATTAAGTTGAATATTTAGGAGTCGACTGAAGTTTCTGAAAATAACCTATAACCATTTATATCACTTGACACCATGTTTTGTACGTGAGATAGCACCTTAAATAGTTTCTATTCTTGCTTGTGTGTGAGCATTTTATTCACATTGTTGATTAGTCTTGGCAGAGGTGCAGAAGCATCCCAGCTAGCCAGCTTCATTTGGCAATAGGAAGTTCACTATTAACTAGTAGCATTAATTAGTACAAGACCAGAAGCAGAACAGCTGCTTTTGCTTGGGAGCAGGATCACATTTCTGACGTTATGTAGGTCAGCTCCAAATAGCTTTTGAATTGGAAGGTGTGATGCAATGAACCCAGTAAATTCTGCTGGACCTGGATGGGAACATGTCAGCTGGAGTTACTGTCAGTAATCCTCACATGGAGATCCTATCCTATATGGAAAGCATTCATTTCTATCTCCCCAGATGGTATGCCTGATAACACATAACATTTCTGAACTGCTGTTTTTTCGAGCTTGAGGCATGGGAGTACCTTTGACAGTGTAGCTGTCTATTCCACTTGATGTTCTGTCATTCCTAAGCCATGGACAGCAGATGTTCTATTCCCAAGGAATGCTCTGCCCATTGAATTAGCCAAGAGAAAACTTCTGGGTTTTAGCAAGATAATTGATTATATGCAGGGTTTTGCACAGGTTTGAGCAGTCTGTGAAAAAAATACTAGTGAAAATATACAGGATGTGAGATACAAATGTACAAATCCCTGGTAATGGGATCGTGGTATCTCCCTGTGTCTGGTGAAAGTTCCTTCTCCTGATATTTGAATTCACTTTAAAGGATTTCACTGCTCCATCTTTTTGACAACTATCAAAAAGGGGAGCGTTTGTTGCTGTGAGGCCTGAAACTACTATACTAGCTGCAAACCTCTAGAGGTGGGTTTTATCCTTCCATGTGAAACTGTATTGAAAGAGCAGTATTGATGAGCACTGACTGAGTGCACAGAGAAGTAATGTAATTCTGTAGAGGTTACATGGAGCTCAGGCTTGGTTTATTTTACAGGAAAAAATGTTGAAATAATCATTTTATAATTAAAGTCAAATGAGCACATACTGTGAGATCAGTGCACTGAGTTTAATTCCTTTCATCCCCAGAAGGAAGGAATGGATTAAGCATCTCCCTGGAGCAGAACTTGCTTTTTTGAGATGCAGAATGCATTATTCATGTGATGAGACTACATGTCATATTTACCATGTCTTCACATGGTGCAAAATCAACAAGCAACAGATCCTTTCAAAGGGATTTACAGCATTGCTGAAATAATAGTTAATTCAAATTATATGCATTAATATAATGCGGTTTGAAACTTGGACATTTTTTTGCATATGTGTAGGTGTTTAGTTGCAGTTACATATACATGATTGTTTGAAATGTTACTTAGCTTCACAGTCAAAATTTCTTAACTTAAAAGTAAGGCTTGAGGTAATGCTAGCATGAGAAGCAGCTTACAGTCAGAAACAAACAGATTTTCCCCTCTAAGCATTTAGATTTAGACTGTCAACCAGAATGTAATGAATTTTTTCTTTATTGCTACCCTGTCCTTACAGAAGCCAAGGGAGTGAGTGCATTGTGTCCTGCTGGAGAAACTGTCAGTGCAGGACTAGTGTTAAGGCACATAAATGAAAACAATGTGTTTCAGAAGTCGTGGGTAAGACCCTTCCCTCAGAATCACAGACGTAGCTAAAGACAACTGTAATTTAAATTTGAGGTATTTGAATGCCAGCCTCTTGAATCCCTAGGTTTAGATGGATGTAGTTCCCACTGAGTTCCTGGACTAAGTTTTCCTGATTTGCCGAGGGTCCAGGCAGTGCCCAGCCGAGGGCAAGGGTAAGGGCAGTAGTGGGTGAGCCGAAGGTGTTGTTCCTGACATTGCTTATTCCTGCAGGAGCTTTGAAAAGGACATCAGCTATTCCTGTGGCACTGCTACAGTGTCAAGAGCTGATGGCACTGTTCAAGAGGCGCTTTCAAGTGAAGGAGACCTTAATATTTACTTCAAGACAAGCATGCTCCTGTGCTGTCTTCAATATGGACAGGCTGGACAGCTCTTCCCATGATTTCCAAACTAAGATCCAATGTCCTCTTATCTGTTTTTACAACATGGGTAAATCAACAGTAATGCTGTGCAAACTGTTCACTTTATTCATCTATTTCTTTGTTTTCAGTTCACTTACTGAAAACTGGGGGCATGAAGTGGAAAGAAGTGACTTGACACACAAATAAAAATAACTGCTTTATGAAATGAAAATAAGACACCATAAATTTAAGACAGATTAAAATGTTTCATAGAATCTGCAACAAAAGTTTCATTTTGTGTCCGTATTTTTAATTGAGACTTAAAACTTACCATTACTGAAAAAATATAGTAAAAAACACCACAGTTTTTTGAGGTGAAATGTTTTAGCTTCTCAGTGCTTCATTTTTGTTTTTTTTTTGGGAAAAGTGAATCTGTGCCCAATCTAGTCAGCATTAAATTTAAAAAAATTAAAAATCCACACTTTTTCCTTCTTCTGTCTACTGACTAGACATGTGCACTGTCTCAGTCTTCTGGCTATGTAAAGTCTTGTTGCCTGAAGTAGTCAAGGGCTCGGAAGAACTATAGTGTGAACTACACACCGGGAGAGTTATTTGAATCATCTGTGAATTCAGAGATTTTGTTTAGCCAGGACGATTGCAGTTGTGAGCTGTCTCTTTCCTAAGTAAATTCTTGTTCAAGAAACGGGCACCAAGCAATAAAGAGTAGTGGAAATATTTCCTCAAAGAGAGGAGTTTTCCTGTTCTCTGGGACAGAAGAGTAGCGCAGCTGCCTGCCTCCTGCCCTGCTCAACACACCTAGCAGCAGGCCCTTGAAGTCTTGGCCTCACCATGTTGTCCAATCCATGTCCCATGTCACCCTTGTGCTCCAGCTCTGCCTGCCTCTGGGGCCCACAGGAGCCTTCCCAGGTCTCATTCCAGCCTCTGTCTACTCCACAGTCATAATGGAACTGCTGAACAAATTATCTGCATTTATGGTGAGAGTGCATGCCAACCTTTGCAGAGACAACCAGGAGAAGACCAAACCTAGATGTTACAAATCATTCTTTTGATGTTTTCTCCACCAACAGGAGCATCTTTTTCTCTATAGCCGTTTTTTTTTTTTTATTATTATTTGTCATTTGCAAGTTTTGTACGCAGCTGCAGGGAAGTACTAACAGGTCAGTTGTTAAAATAGGTCACTGTGCTCTGAAGGAAAATTCTCAAGACTTTGAAGTCTGAAATTAAAGCTACTAGATTTTTCAATTCCTTTGTACATGTGTAAATACTGCATTTTCTTTCCACACTACCTGATTCTTTGAAGCATGCTGTAATACAGGTTTTGTATTTCAGCACAGTGTTTGATCTCAGGAACAAGGGTAGCCATCAAACTGGAGGGAAAATAGAGTGTATGTACAGCCCTGAGCACATCCTCTGCAGTGGCTCAAGATCTGGAATTGCTGTTAGTAGATGGTTTGCAGCCTTGTTTGGGGGGAGCTGGTAACAGGATTTTAATGCAAAAATAAAATGTTAAACAAACATAATTTTAGGGTAGGCTGGATTTTGAACTGCTTAGCTAGAAGGGAGCACATGCAAATCAAAGAAGCTTAAAATGCCTTGAAAAGATAATATTTACAGAGCTGATACTAAAAAAGTAATTGCTGCATGATGTAGTGTCCTCAGTAATTGCTTAGGACACAAAATATTCCTAAGAGAAGTTATGAAATACTAAATTATTGTAATAAAACCAATAATTAACATCCTGGGAATTTTCAGGCTCTGAAATATTTAAGTACACAATGTAAATGTCATTAGAAAGAAGTAAGGCAGTTTTCATCCAGTCCTTGGCTCAGAACACGTAGAGGAGCTGTTTACAGAAATACAGAGGTATGCCTTTTTTTCCCCCTCCCTGACCCACAGCCTGCTCTGCAGCAAATGCTCATATTCTGTCTCAAGCTGCACCAAATCTGGCTTTCCTGAGGGGTTTGTCTACTACCCACAACTGATGAACTCAAATGTAGGTCAGGTGGAAGCCAAAGAATTTTAAAGACCCTTCTTTCTTCACTGTGACTCTTGGAGTTTTGTAACATCTAGAAATGTCTGTTTAAATAAAAAAACATATTACTATCAGAAAGCAAGCAGAGGTTCTGAAGAAATAAGAAAGTAATTGAATTTATATATCTATATGTATGTATGTATGTGTATATATATGTGTATATATATATATATATATATAAAAATTCCAGAATTCAGAATCCAGTCTAAATTAAAAGCAGAACATGTGATCCAGTTATGATGTAATTGAGTTGCCAGTACGGAATTGTATTAGCTGAATTTAAGATCATGTGTGCTGTGATTTAAACAAGGAAAAATTCTGTACTACATATCATAATAGTAGAATAGATGGAGTGCATTAATTATCTTTTGAAAGATAATCTCAGAAAAAAGTGAGAAATCTGGAAAGTAAAATGGAGAGATAAAAGGTTTTTTTTTAAAAAAAGTCCACATTGATTGGGAAAAAAAAAAAAATATTTCTGAAGTGATCCTGGGATCTAAGTTCCATTAAGTGACAGTGCTCAGGAGGGAAGATGGCTCCCAGGTTATTCCTGTAGCTCAGCTCTTAACATCTGAGCCAGGCTCTCGGTGACTGACAGATGTGACAGAGGGATGATGCATCCCTGTGGGTACGTGTTTACCTACGTGCAAACACAGCTGCAGAGCCTGTTTTGTTAGCTTGGTGATTAATATGGCATTGGCAAGACAGTGAGTATTCAAAAGCAGCTCTTCTCATGCTGCAGTTAACTTGGTCCAATTCCTTCAGGCTCCTCTGCTGAGTAAAACTGCAGAAGATTTAAACGATCCCGTTATTTTTTGACAGAGTGCTCCTAACATCAGCAGGCCCCCTTGGATCATTTGCTGCAGTGCAGCCACCTTCTCAGGCAATGTTGCCTGACTTGTGCAGTCCTCAGTCAGTTTTTCCATCCTTGTCAAAAGAAACCTGCCATGCCTTTAACTTCAGCTTCCCTCAGATTTCAGAAGCACTCTAATATTGCAGATGCAGCACTATGTTACCTATCCTTCATCCCTCACCAAAATGTGAAGTAGTCTTCACTGGCTAACTGGTTTTGCAGAGTAAGAGCACGATTTGCCTGAGAAAACCTGCCAAAATCATCCCTGACCTTTTTCATAGTTCTCATGGTGAGAAAAAAGAATTCATTGCAGAAGTAAAACTTGAAAATAAAACATTCATGGGTTAGGAAATTCAAGTATGTGTCTACAAAAGCACTTTTTTCCCTCAATTTGCATTTTTCTCATAGACATTTACTTTTACTATGTACTTCTAAAAATCAGCACAAAATGCCACTGAAGAGATTTTAAGCATTTAGAAATCCATTAGCTGTAACCTCTGCAGTCACAGTTATTATGGTAACGATCTTGGGTGATTTCCGAGCAGAAGCAAGTGTTCTGACCTGTGAAATGCAGATCACAGGCTAGTAAGCTTTTCTGCACTTGAGGTGTTTATTATATCTGCAAAGTCATTTGCTGATTTTCATGTTTGATGAGAGCCTACAGTTGCTGTATCATTTGCAGGCTTCCCTGTGTGTTTGTTTAACCTGCTGGAGGTTTACCAAATGGTCTGTGAAGCAGCTGCAGAGCTATATGTCTTTTCCTTCCCACTGACATTGAAAATTTCTGAATTTGCTTTCACATATTTATTATTGAAGATTTCTTTCTTGTCCTTCCTCCTTTTCATCAAAATAACTTTGTTGGAAGGACTTCATATGTCATTCATGTTTCATACACAGATAAACGTGAAAGAAGTTTCTCTCTTGTAGAAAATTAACAAAGGTCACTGAGCTCTTACCTAGTTGAGATTGCTGAAGATTTATTCATACATATTCCTTACAGGTTTGCTACATGCTGATGTTTTTCAGCACTGAAAAGGATTAGGATAGAGAACAGTCTCATTTGACTTCTTTTACCACAAAGGAGAAAATGTATTAAGGGCAATACTGTACATGAGGGATGTGCACTTTTTCAAATACCCAACTGATACAAGGTCTGAAAATTTAACTGACTTTAAACTGTTTTTGCGACTCACACAGCAGGTTTTGTTGCTGATGGCACCAAACATGTTCATTCATGTGTATTTAGATTTAATTGCATATAATTTTGACAACCTTTAGCCTTTCAAAGTAAAATGTATTAATTTATTGTAGCTGCATTTTTTTTCCAGAAAAATCAGTTTAGCTATATGTAGTATAGGATGATATAGATGCTATAGCATCTATAACATCATTAAAAAACTGTCTCAGCAATTTAGCTGTTGCACACACACACACATTTTGAGGCAGGGATGGGCAGCTCCAAGCAAATTGTTCTGTACTCAGCAAATGTGCTTGCAGTGTGTACATGTGCTTGTACTCCTCTGGCCACCTGTTAGTTTGAAGCACGAGTCCCTGGCTCCTGCCTTCTAGTCACGGTGATACCACAGGATTTTTTAGTGGAGCTTGGAACCTGAAACAGGCTGGGAAGCATCAGTGCATCTCCTGAGGTTGGGGTTCCCATCTTCCGGGACAATTGTTTTCCTGCACAATTCTGGCATGGTCTCTAAGCTCCAAAAAAGGGAAGATACCCTTGTGACGCTTGGTTTTGTTCATTTTAATCAAAACGTTGGTGATGTCTGTTGAAAAATTTATTCTCCTTTAAAGGTTTCCGTTAGAAGAGAAAGCATGGTGTAGTGGACATGTGAGGAGAGGAAATTAGGTAAAAATGAAAGATGGTTAAGACTAGGTTTGAACTAGGAGCATGGAGACAGTCTCTGAAGGAGACACCGGACTAGTTGAGTGATCTGGGAAAGAGGGAGGAAAACCATATGTTCTTAAAAGGTCATGGAAGGAGGTGCCAAGCACAGGGAGATTTGTAACCCCAGGATTGTGCAACTGATCACGATCTCTTCCTGGATAAACATAAAATTTACCAATCCAAATAATCATTGCTGTCTACAAGAAGTTGTAAAACTTTGTGAAACCAGACTGACTGTTTCTTGTGGAGTACAGCAGCCTATTACAGCTACTAGAGGTTCTTCTGGGTAACTGAGAAGCTAAAATTTATTATTGACCTCTTGAAAAATCACTGCATTTTCATGGAATAGCCCAGCTGGGCTTTCTTGGGGCAAGAAAAGGGGGTGTCTTCAGAAAAATGTACAGTACATTAAAAGAAAATCGACAAGGAATGCTCAGGTTCCCCAGTCTGTTCAGAAGTAAGGAAATGTATTAAAAATTTGTCAGGCAATATATTTTTCCCTGAGTGGAAATCTATTTAAATGTTCTTCTCTGTACTGCTATTAATCCAGTATTGGAAGAAAAATGTGTATTCAACAGCAAAAATGATTTCTGCCTCATTCAGTTGAGATCCAGTAGAGATACTCATGGATCCAGTATCTCTAGAGAGGAAGAGCAGGCAGTAAATCTGTGTTTACACAAATGTGTCAGTGGATTCAGTAGAGACTGAATAAATTAATTGCCAAGAGGTTTGTATGTAAATATTGCAAAGACTGAGAAGCATTGTACTCTCTAATGTGACACTACTGGGTGTCAAGGAACCGTGGCAGGGCCAGGCTGGGCAAAGTAGGCTGGCTCTCATTCTCTCCCTAAACCTCATTTTCTTGCTTTCCAAGATGGAGCAGGATTAGATTGAGTGTTGATCTGACCCAGGAGGGCATTTCTCTCTTTCAAAAGTCTTGTGTTGCACAATTCTGTTGACAGAAGCATATGGCTAGCAAAGAAAATTGTTCCTTTAAGGAAGTTTGCTCATCTGAGAAGTTTGGGATAATTTTTTTACCATTTGCCTGCTTAAGTCTCTTTGTGCTTAATAATTTCTTTTTGTCTTACAGTTATAGATAATTAACTTGATGTTTTTAATGTTCCTAATATATTTTCTAATACCTCTTTAAAGGACTTAGTACATAATTTCCATCTGTTTGGGTTTTTTTAAATATCTCTTTCAGCTTCTTCAGTGATTATCATTTCAGGGTATGAAAATAGTAAGGAAATAATATACCATCTACAAAGATAAATAATATGATATTCTAAATATTCTACTCCAGATCTAGATAGTAGTTTTCCTCTTCTTTTCCACTGTATCAGTGGATCAGAGCTGTTCATTCTCACTCTACACCTTGATTTATACACAAAAATCTTAATATTTTTTTGTTGCTATAAAATTCTATGTCCATTTTGCCAAGATGAAATGGCTCAAAGTATTTTTTATGGATGGAGAAAAGGTTATTTCTTTACTTGTTTGCCTTATAGCATTTTTGTAGTTTCTATTCATTTCTTACAATCAAAAGAGGAAAAGAGATTCTGGTGCTCTTGTGTCTTCCTCATCACATCTGTGGTACATGGGGCAGACAGAGATGTAATTGCATGCCTCATAGTGTAGAATAAAAGAAGTGGTTTGGTTTGTGCAGGATCTGGAAGACCAGAAGTTTATTATAGCATCAGTGCAAACTAGATTTTGTTTCCTTGCTACTTAAATGTGCAATGTTAAGAACAAAGGTCCTGTCTGGTCGAGTTTCAATGTATATATTGTGAATTTATGGAGCCAAAAGAGGTATTTGTGACTGTCTAAACAAAGCATATGACTTCCTGGAATTTATTTATATCTCAACTTGTATTTTAATTATATTTTAGAAGGACATTCAATCTATTTATGGTTGCCAGTGATACAAAACCCATCACAACCTTTTGTGGTTAGACACACTGCATTTAGTTTGAGTATGCACAGGTTCAGCTTCACCTCATTTGTAAGAATTGTTTTTCATCAAAATTTATTTCATCCCTTATAGTCACTTCACTATGAAATCACCATTTAATCTTCCCTTTGTTAAAGTAATCAAGTTGTGCTTCAGGGGTCTTTGCTCCCAGGCATTTTTCTTTAACTATTGGGGAAACTCTTTCATGACTTTCCTGTCTTCTCTTTTGTTACTAATGTATGTGTCAAAAGAAGGAGAAAAAGCATCTGAGTGACAGTCACTGCTTCACTAACACAAAGGTGTACTAAGTATTGCTATGTTAAACTGTTTTCTTTATATATTCATGGTTAGTATTGATTATTCTGGCCAGTAAGACTTTGAACACCTGGCAGGATGCCCAAATAACTTTTTGGCCGCTTTAATTTCATAATTAATTTACTGGGCACCTGTTGGGGTTTTTTATATATAGATGCACAGATCCATTCACATCTTTTACGTTGGTAGAGTAAGGTGCTTTTTTAACTTTGTAGGTGATATACAGGCTAGGAGAATGCAGATAGTCATCTTCTTTTTATTTCTTGTCCTTGTGCAGATCACAGATACCTCACTTTATGTCCATGTCATTTGGGGATTCCACTAATGTTACATGAATAAACACATAAAGAAGGCTCTTCAGTAAAGTCTCCCTTATTACGAACCTGAAAAGAGTACAAGAAAGCAAAACAAGGAGCATTTTAATAAGGGAAAATAACAACAAGGCCAAAGTCAGGACATTTCATTGCTCTTATTCACAGAAAACATTGGTAGAAGGACACTGTGAATATCAATCCAAGCAGGAACAAAAGTCAGTCTTCAATGCTAATTGATTTTATTGATGAAGCAAAACGAGCCCAGCTTAATAGTTAACTGTGAGACAAGGTTCTGACAAGACCTTCCTGTATTAGATGACACTGTGACCCTGAATACTTGTTGGATAAATGGTATAGAAAATGAGCATTGACCTTTGAGGTACTTAAGACGTAGTGTCATAGAAAAATGAGACATGTTGGAGCTGAACTTTAGATACCACTGCTGAACAATGAGTGAGCATACCTGATAACACAGTGTGACTGTTGAACCCCAAAATATTGCTCTGTTAAGGAAAGTGAGAAATAAAAATTGATAGAGGTTGTACAGGGAAATCATGCCATTATACCAAGTCTGCAACAAAACGGACCAAATCTATCAAGAATAAAAATGCTACAGTGCAGTTAATAATTTCTAAGTAACTTATATTTTACATATTCACATGGGACTGAAAGTGTTCTCTTCCAGAAAGATTTCAGATTTATTTCTGGAATTGAAATTTGAAAGTCATTACAAACTTGTAGCTACAAACCCAGGTACCTAGTAAGGAACTTTTGCAATTTTATGATAAGGATGGTACGTAACTCTGATGAGGCCATTAAAAGCCAAGGGCTTTTTCCTTAGCCACTAACAAAAGGTAATGGTGCAATAGAGAGCATATAGTGGATGGGAATACCTAGCCAGTCATGAAACTTGACTTACTTAATCACACACTACAGAAAATAATAGGAAAGCTGTTTAAGTCATTCTAGCTCAAGTGCTAGCCAACGAGTATGATAGCTGGATATGATTATAATGTATGGTAAGACATGCTTTTCATGGCCTGAGTTAAGCATATTGGAGAAATCAGAATATTTTTGACAAGTTGTAAATACATTTTATAGATCCAGTTTTCTCTGCGTATAAAATTGGAGTAGAGACTAGAACATTTTATTTGCTGATCCACCACAAATTTTAATTTATCTACTACCCTATAAAAATATCATTGACCAGTAGTCAAAACGTGGGAATCAGAAGATGTCAGAGCATCATCTTGTATTTTTTAATGCATATATACTTAAAATTAAGAATTACGAACTCAAATCCATACCAAGCAGTCTTACAGATGAGATTGTAGCAGCTAACATTAGGCTGATTATCTCCATCATAAATAAGCTCTGGGTCTTCACTGAGAAAAATATGATGAATGTGCAGACCTGTTACAGGTCTTCGGTAAATCAAGAAAGGAAAGAAAAACTGACTCTTTTACAGACATTTTGTAAGACCACGGGGAGCAGAAGTTTGTTTCATTTCAAAAACACCACATATTGATTTATGTGGAGAAGAAAAAAAATTTCAGAATACACTTGTTTGTGTAGCATAGCAAAGCTTTATACCAACGTGAAACCATATGAAATGTAAAAATTCTGTAACTTTTTCTCTAGTTCTGATTAGGAAATTGTACTCTCAATGGTAGCAGAAGATCTCTGCACTGAAGCTTCTGTATTGAGAAAGGCCTGCTAGGTTCCTTAAGTGATTTCTGTAAACTTAAAATAATCTAGAATTAAAATGCTTTCTTTAAAAATGCTGGCAGTATATCCTTTAAAAGCAGAGGATAAAAAACCAGAGATAAACACATCTTGTGAATTGGTTGCATGGAGTCAGCAACCTGGAGAAGTGCTCTCACTCTGCAGTTCCCTTCTGTTTAACCACAGCCTTTATTAAGAGACAGCTTTTTCACAGACTATCTTACTTTAAAAGAAGTATTTCAACAAGCCTGCTTTGAATGGTGTTAGCAATTTCCTCATTTGCACCCTCATTGAGATTCTGTACATTGCACTGTGCTTGGAATTAAATTATTAAATTTATTAAATTTAATTATTATTAAATATTAAAGTCTCCAGGTAGTACTATTTAGCTGAATCTTTATCTGTTTCAGTCTATTTGAAGATTTTAGCTATTTCTTCAATCCATATATACATTTTTCCTGTTTTAACCTTTTGCTCAGTGAAGGAAGAGAAGGACATTGCAATAGACCCAACAGACAAGATGTGTTTTTGAAGTACAGGTGAACCAGAATATATAGAATTAACATGTCTTAATGTTTTTGGAGAGGAAGGGAGGTGTAATCTTTGTTCCTTTTCAACCAAGGTTTCTGGAGGATAAGAGTTAATATTGAAAGAAAAGCCAAAAACTTTCCTGTGAAACTTACGTCACATTTTGAAGTTTCACAGAGGAAGGTCATTTTCCTATATATAATAATGAGGCTGCTCTGAGATAGTATAAGCCTCTTATTGATGTCACATTCAGATTTTTGCAAAAACCTGCAAACACCTTCTTGAAGTGACCTGAGGATGTGAAATGTTCCTGTTGTCTCACAGGCTAATATGTGCAATGTCACTATGTGCTAATATGATGCCATCTCAGTTTCTGTGCTAATTTAATGGGATATGGTGACAATTTAGATGAAAAAATAAATCACATAGGTAGATTCTTGCAGCTGGGTGTTCTACTGTTTCGCTGCAGTGGTTTGTTCAGCAAGCTTGACTATCTAATAAGCTAGTTCATGCAAATTAAGGCATCTGTCTTCATCCTTCTTTGCCATTAGTTCATTATGCATACATTAAACTTCAGGGAATAAGTACTGAGATTGATTAGAGAGTTCCAGAGCACAGGTTAGCAGCCAAGAAATGCCTGAATTATTCCTTTTATTTTTTTCCCCCTTTTCGTCCCATTTTGGCACACTTACTTTACAGGAATAGTAAATTCTTGTGGATCTTAAATGCTTATTGACATCTAAAGTCATCACTGTTTCACTGATTTGGTAAATCTTAATATAAGCCAGTAGTTTATTTTGCAGTTCTTTAACCCTCCTTCTCCACTGGCTTTAACTGTATTTTTTATTCATCTTGAATATTGAGTAAGTTAATGATCTTTTGTCACAGGCATTTTTTCTTTCACTGTAAAAAGCTAGTAAAAAATCAGTGCATCCTATTTGTCACGTTGCATATTAAATTGCCCCCTAAGCCACCCTTGTAACTTTAGTTTTATATCAGATTGAAGTATACAAAAAGAATGAGTCGTTGACAGATCACTTTTTAAACCATTTGTAGCAATGCATTCATCCAGCCTGATTTTGAGCTACCATCTTCCAGAGGTCAGCATTGCTGGGTTGGGGTTTTCCACAGAGGTGAAGAGCAAGCAAACTGTAAAGATACCAGCGGTCACTGAGCACAAAGGACAAAAGGTGAAGTGTGTGGGAAGCATTCACTCACATTTTCCATATTTCTCATCTCTCTCATCCATATCTCATTTTCACAAGGATAGCCTAATCTTCTACACAGAGACTTTGATAAACCCTTTTGTCATTCCGAGTCTCCTTCAGTACTACCAAGTAGAAAGACAGGGTGTGTATCATTCAGCTGTATTTGTTCTACAAACATTTATGTATATGACCCCTAAAACCTTAAATACTTGTTCCTTAATCCAAGTACTAGGAAAAGTTCTGCAGGCCCATTCTTCCAAATTTCAAATATTTGAAAATTCACCACCCACTATTTGAATACATGAACGGCAGTTTTTCTAAAAAGGAGTGACATCATTACTATATCCTTTTCTTATTCTTTCGGTTTTACCATGACACTAGAGAAAACCACTGTCTTGTGTTAACTAAAACATTAAATTATATAGCAACTGTAGATCATGACAGGCAGTGCAAGGTACGTTAGGAAAAATAAATGACAGCTCAAATGGAGAAATGTGATTTAATGACGCTGTTGCTAAAATTTACCTGGTGGCAACAGGGTGTTAAAACATTGTGGCAAAACATGTCTTAAATAGCAAAAACCTAAGCAGTTCAGACAGTTCTTAATCTAAAAGGGAAAGAAGATTAAGAGGTGATTTAATGGGAGGTTACAGTTCTGTATCACAGGGGCATCCTGAATGTAATAGCAACACTGTAATGAGATCTCGGTCTTCAAGGCTTGTCTACTCCCAATTCAGATAGACATTATCTACACATAGAGCAGAGTTTTCATCATGTGATGCTTTCAAAGTCATGCGGGATATCTTTCTAAAAGGTAATCCCTAGGTGGAGATACTTCCATATCAAGTTTCTCTGCTTGTGTCACTCAGGTGATGAGGGAGAGGATTCTTTTCAGTGGTTTTTTCCTGCTTTGAAATGCACAAATGCAATCAGTCGTGTAATCAATCCTGCCTGATCCATTTCTAACTCTAGAAAGTAGAGAAACTGCAACAGCCAGGCTGTGTTTTTGTAAGTAGTGACACATCAGTGCAAAGAAACACAAATTATCAAGAGATCTCTTGATGTTAATTTCTCATTAAAAAGAAATGAAGAGGAAGTTGGAGGTGAATTCATCAGAATTATGGGAAGAAGTTTTATAAATCTAAATTAGTTTCAGTTCTGTGCTGTTCTTCACAGTAGGGTTTCTACTAGTGAAGGAGGGTTAATGAGCCCTTCATCCCATTCAGACAGAAATGTAGAAAGGACTAATGTCATGAGGCTCTTTCTTCATCAGTAGTGTCAACAGAGACATGCAGAGGAGTTCAGGGTAGTACTGCTGATGCACGAGCCATTCCTGAGTTTAAGATTTTATTGCTTATCTCAGGATCAAAATTTTCAAAAGGACATATTTGTTTCATGTGGGAGATACAAATTTGAGATAACTATGGGCATAGCCTTCAGCTCAAAAGTACCTTCTACTATCCATTCCCCACCCAATCTAACAATGATATGGTGTGGAAGCAAGGAAGTTTGAGCTCTGGAAAGCCCTGCAATGTCTGCTGAAGAGCTGAAGGTATGGACCATCAAGTCATTCATCACTGTGCTTGTTTTTACCTTCCAATGTCCTTGCTTCATAAAGTTTGAGTTTAGTGAACTGCTCCGGACCCAACAAATGTTCAGGAATTTGGCTGTCATCAAAGATAATGAGGAAGTAAAACAATGCTTGAACTTTCTGAAACATAGCGAGTGCTCCAAGGTGGAACTGGAACACATCTGAAGATAAGGAAGTTGATGGCTGCAGATTTTCAGGTGATCAATGGGTAGTGTAGATACACTCTCAAAGAAAGCCATTGATGAAAACACTGGAATTTCCCAGCTAGCTTAAGGAAGAAATGTGCTTTCACTAGACTACATAATTGAGCAAGTTGTAGCTTGCACTGTATCTCTATTCCAACACTACTGCAAGGTGTCATGTCAGGGATAAAAATATTTTCTTTATAGATAATAATACAAGAAAAGGTTTTGTTGTTGTGATTTAACTAAATCTGGATATGCTTACAGTAATATATTAAAGTATTCGTATTTACTGAAACTAAATATTATAATGTTTTATATTTTTTTTAATAATTTTTGCTCCAGTTTAATTTCTCTGCTCAGGGATTATAAATGGGGAATAAGTGTGTTTAGCCTGAGTTTTCCAGTCCTTGATGTAGAGCAAAAAAAGAAAAAGTACAGAAAAGGAATTCAGAAGTGTTCACTGACAAAAATTCCTAATAGGCACAGCTCTTAGAAGAATCAGATGCCGTCATCTGTATTAAGATAACTCAAGTTGATCCCTTTGCACAATATCTGTCAAAGCAATGTCATGAATAATTTTGGGATCATAGTACTTGGAATATTTGGGAGGATTTGGATTATCAACTTCTGTTCTCATTTTGTTTTCTGGCACTATTGTGCAATTCAATTACAAATACAATAAAACAAAACAAATAAAAAATGCTTGAAAACTCTTTCCCTGGGGAATTTTTGCAAGCAGGACTATCCAGAGGTGGTTTTTTCCTGCTTCCAGAGGACCAAAAAGCCTGTTGTTCCCTCACCAGCGCTTGTCTGGCTTGAAAAAGCCTCTAGACACATGGCCATCCATCTCTTGTTTTAATCTGCATATCTGCCACAGTTAGCCTGGAGAAACCTCTCTGCTTCTTACACAGCGGCTGCCATGGGCCACTTTTTCCCCTAAGTTCAAAGCAGCTTTCTTTTGCACCCTCACATGAAGCCATCCCTTTTGTAAGGTGAATTTACAGAGATCATTCAGGTATTTTCTGTATGAAGCTGCTTTAATGTGAAAACTGATTTTACACCATGCCACACTTTTTTTTGTTTTTCTGGCAGATGTTCTCTACTATTCCTGTCTCCAAGGAGTGGATTCAGACACAAGTAGGATGTAGGACCTTGAGCATGTGCCATTGGTAGCACGGCTGTGCTGCTACTGGAGGAGGAGGAGCACTGGGGCTGCACTGTAGGCTGTGGGATGCAAATGTTAAGCTCTGGGAAGATAATAATGGTTTACTCCAGTCATTGTTCACTCCTGAAATGTAATTACTGGAATTACTGTAGTGTGCATTGATAACTGTGTCATATATGTTTCTTCCAATACTCTTCCACTGAAATTGGTGAGGTTCTTTCATTAAGAATTAAGAGCCTTTTTTTTTTTTTTTTTTTTGTCTGCAGCTGGCTTTCTGGTGATTATTTGATTTTTCAGGCCTATTTGTATTAAATACAAATTTAATATTTGTATTAAATTCTGATATTTTAGTTAGAATTTCAAATATAATACTTACATTCTTGGTTAAATTGAAGACCACCTTTGTTGAATGCCTCAGTTGGGATTTAGAGAGTGTGGCTGCCAAGGATTCTGTGAATATGAAAAATTTACCCAAAACCAAATAGGCACAAGAGCTAAGCTCGTTTTAGACAAGCAACCAATGAACCCAGGTGTGAACTGTGCTGCTGTGTCCTGCAGGCCTGGTGTTCTCAGTGAATTATGTGATCATGTCCTGTATATCACTGCTTGTGATGGGTTGAAAAATACCCTTATTTCCTTTTCTGTGTCATGCCTAGGCTAGGCAGACTTTTTCTAGTCTATAAGGACTGATGGAATGTATTTGGATTTTAGGTAATATTTTTACAATGGCAAAGTCATCTCGTAGATGCTCTTATAGCTGGGAACAACAACAAAAAAAAAAAGATAAAAAGGAGATAATCTAATGCCCTGTACACAACCAGAACAGCTGTCAGTGTAAACTGAATCTGTTTTAGACAGTTTTTTGCAAGTGTCTTTACCTTACCTATCTCCTTTGTTTTCACTGAAAATGGTACAACATTTCACCTGTACATTTATACAGATTAACCTGGCTGCTGACCCAAGGCATCCTGCATTGGCAGTGTTTTAAATTCACAGTCTTGTTGGTAACTGCAGCGTGTTGTGCCTTTTAGTGTGCTCTGCTGCACCTCATACCAGTTTGTCCTGCACTGTGGGTTGCTGGCTTCTGTACTAGGACTGGTTTGGGGATTGTCCCTCCACAGGCTGGAGAGGAGGCCACAGGACAGGTTGTGACTAGCCTCATGTCCTCAGACTCTCCCCACTGATGTGGTTTTGTTTGTTTTTGATAGAAATTTAGGCGTTTTAGAAGTTAGTGACAGCCAGTCAAGAAAAGGGCAACAAGGAATGGACTGTTATCATCTCTTGACATCCCTTTTGTCACACTAAGAGAAATACACATACCCACAGGACTTGAAACACTGAGTAAATGTGATGTCTCCACTATAACAAACTGCTATCTGTTCCCAAAGAATTGACTGTATCTTTATGTAATTTCTTATTAAGCCATGAGATGCCTACTGGGATATAAAGCAAATTGTTTTCTCTGCAGAATTTCTGCTGACATACAAGGGAAAATCCATTCAAGGACAGCATTCATTATATTTTCAGCAAACTTACCAATTACTTACTTATTAATTATATATGGTTTTGGTAGAAAAATGTCAATAACAGCAAGTATTTTTTTTTTTTTTTTTACTTCAGTGTTCAGTTCTATATATGTCCTGTTTGAGCTGCACTTGACAAACTCAAATTCACTAGGTGGAGAATAGAAGCAATCACTTGACCTGGTGGTATAGATTTTACACATTTTTTTGGTTTTAAAATGAAATTTTCACAAAAGGGACTCAATATATGAAATGAAGGTAAATATTTTTGAGTTTTACTTTAATTGTGCATTAAGATATAAAATGGTAGCACTTTAAAAAATAAATAATGAAACTTTTGACTAAGAATTTTCTCAGCTTTCAAATATTTTTCTGTGAAAAAAATCTCTTCTGTCATCTAGTACTATTTTCTTTTTGAAAAAGTGAATATATTCCAGGTTCATAGGTCTCATGAGAATTTATTTTACATGCTGTTTATTCATTGAAAGATATTATTTACATACACCAAAAAGTAGAAAATGACAAGAAGTCTTGTATAAAATATGAGAAGCTTTACTCTGTTGCTATTATCCTTGAAGAAAAATTAGCCGTGGTATTTTTTTCAGTTTTTCCTACCTGCGAGTTGTTCCATGTGTTCACTCTCTCACAGTAAGATTTACCCAGTCTTGAATCTGAGCATCTGCTTATCTTTGAAGCTTTCTTGTGCTATGCTGAGTATCCCTGTAGTCCTCCAGGCTACATATCGTAGTGTACAGATCATAGAGTGAATGCACCAGCTGACCTGGCTGCAGGTCAGGCACATGCAGGCATGGTATTGCAACAGCAAGCCTGAGAGAAGCCTCCATACCTGCAATTCAGAGAACAGCAGCAGTGTAATGTTTTCTTTAGAATTCAGCTCCTGTGTATGCTCCTGCTTACAGAACTGGAGATCTAAGGGAAGCTCTTTGGAGCAGAAACCTTTCTTTTTCATCTTATGTGTGCCTGTGTGTAGAAGTGTGCACTTCTGTGCTCCCCTTGCCAAGCCATCTCCAGGATTCAGCGGGATTCCTGAACCCCATAGCAGAGATAGGTGGATGCCAAGGAAGCTGTAGAGTGGCTGGTGCAGCATGGACAGGCATGTACCAGGGATTGTCCCTGTAACAGCAGGAAGCGATGGAAGCCCTGAGGCAGTCCCAAGACCCTCTCTTGGCTGAGGGAAGGCAAGTCCCAGTGTGAATTCGTAAGAAGTCTGGGAATAACTTCTGTGCTTTCCCTTCTGATGCTGACTATGTTAATATTATTACCAGTATGGGAGTACATGTAGGAAAGAACAGACTTCAGGGACTTCTAACTAATTAGGAGTTTGCTGGTTGGCATAAGTAATGAATTGTGAGTGAGGTGATACATGTAGTAGTCTGGGTTTTTTACCCTCAAACTGTAACATAGCATTGTCTTAACTAGGAAATAGGGATTGACATTGCATTAGTGCTATTCCCATAGAGATGCAGTTGCATGTTGGATTGGAAATGAAGTCCCAGGGTTGTTCTGATATTGGGCATTTCAATAATACTCCAGTGGGATTAGTCTGTAATAATAATGCCAAAGCAATGCAGATGAGTAAGCATGTCATATATAGCATTATAAGAACAGTAATCATGTGCGGTTTAAGACAGTGAAGATGAAAATCAGAATGATGAGGGTATCAAATGGGCCTGGTTCAGAGCACTTGCAGGGATAACAGTCTTTTGTAAGCAAAACCAGCTTAGGTATTTTAATTTCTTCCTGATATGATTGATATGTACAACAAAAGCTACAAAATCCTTCAGAGCAGCAAACCTAATGAAACTACTGTGCATGCCTAGATGACCTTATTTGTCTGAGTGCAATGAGCACTTGACCCCACCCCTCCCTTGCAGTGCTGGTGCATCTTTTCCCGCCTGCCTAGCAAGGAAGAGTGCGTAGAAGTCATTGTTCTGTTGGCAGAGGTTAACAGAAATTTGGCATAATAGATGGTGAAAAGGAACAAGCCTGGTCATCTCTTTCCATGCCAGTAGTTGAAGGGAATTGTATAATTGTTAGCCTGCTTAAAATACTGCTTGGATCATCTGTTCCACATGTACTTTGGGCAGCAGAGTATTGCCCAGCATTGGATTGCAAACTCAGAACCTATGTAAAAGATCAAAACACACGACAGTATTATGCTATGGCATTGCATTGCAGTGCATTGTTTATGTCCTGTATACGCATTGTGGCAAAGTATTTGTTTAAAAAAATTAAATCTTAGATGGGTACTGAAAGCCAGATTGTACTACTGAGAATTGCAAAGGAAGGATTCAGCTTGGGAGATGGGAAGAGAAGGGAATTTCCCTTTTGGCTCCAGATCCACAGATTCACAGGTTGAGTAAACTGTGAATAAACATGTGTCACACACTGGCAGAGCACCTGAGGTTGCCTCATGGGTGCCAATGTACAGTATCTTTGGTTGCAATAAGTACCGTGACTAACTCTTGTATTCGTTATGAATTCTTACAGGGTTTTATAAAACTCAAATCAGCACTGTGGTCCATAGCATCTCTACAGCTATGCAATATGTCTGCATGTTCAGAAGCAGGTAATCACATCTGTGCCTTCTGAACTGTCAATGAGACCAGATGTGAGCAAACATTATGGAAGCTCAACAGCTTCCAGATGGTACCAAATGGTAGTTTGGTGTCAGCCAAATTGGAGAATGCACCGGTTAGCTCTGCTGCTGTCTGCTTCTGACAGCCTGTGTTGCTGAATTTTCTGCATTGCAGAATTTTGTTGTAGTAGAAGCTTTATAAGCATAGAGGAATTCTTATCCAAGCATGACAAGAATTGGAAAATTCATGCTGTATAATGGTAAAATTGTGAATGACTGAAGTGAGGTCATCATCAGCGGCAATAGACAGAAGAGCCTGTCAGCCACCTAGAAATGGTCAGGAGCACAGGATGATGCCACATCAGAAAAAGATTCAGCAGCTAATCCTAGCAGAGGTGCTACCAAGGATTACAAGCCTGTGCACCAGGACTGGAGTCTCTTCTGAATGATTTCCTCTATCTGCCACCATTTTCTCAAATACAGAGGTAATGCTGGTGGTTTGGCAATTCTTGTTCAGGGCAGCAGTTCTTCATCATAAGGTGAAAATGTGTTAGGTCATCTCCTCAGTCCTGTGGAATGCTCTTGAAATAGCCTTATTGCTATTTCAATAGTGCTACTTCTACACTTACTGGTGAACATTCGAATATATACAAGGACATTGCTTGGGTTTTGGGTGACTTTTCATCTTTAAATTTCATGCTGCCACAGGAAACTTGCTGGTGCAGTGCAGATGTACTGTTTGTTTACAGTGAATATATGATGTTTGTATCTGATCAGTTCACCTAAAAGCTGCGTATTAGTATTGAAAAGGATGATCCTGAGGTGGATGATCCTTCCTTAGAATTTCATGTATTTTTCCAGACTGCCTGGGCAGCTGGTGGTTTTACTTAGGTCTGTCCTGACTGGAAACAGTGCACATGTTGCTTTCCAAAGAGTTGCAGTCCTGCTGAAACTGCATATGTAGGTTGCCTTGTCCACCCATGTGCAATAAGGACATCTCTTTTTTGAAAGTTTGAGGCTTTTTGTTGCATGTGACCTGCCTTTGTTGGCTGTGAAATTATCTTACTATTTTCCAAGAATGGAGAAATTGCAGAAGAGGGTGTTTTAGCATGCAAGGGAAATTTTATATACACTTAATCATTATGAAAGCCCTTCATTTACTTTATACCTGTTCTGCAGAGAGCTACAGTGGAGCTGTATTTATGTAAAAATAAAGAATAAAACTGTTAAGGTCTGATGTATCTCTGTCTGGGTTCTTGTTATATTCAACTGTTCCTATTAACATGACATCTGCTAGAGGCCTCAAAGTGAGTCTGAACCAAAATTATAGTTCTGTAATATCATTGTGTGGTTTACCCTTCTATTTAATCAGTTGAAGTGTATTATAAAACATAGAGGTCAGAGGTAGAGAGCAGAAAATGAGAAAAGATAGCTTTTTTAAAATGTGAAGCAACTATCAGTAGTTATAAGTGTTCCCAGACTTCATATTTATGGGTTCTGTATAGTATACTAGCACGTTGGTGTAGGTTTTAATAACCTTTTACAGAACATATGGCTCAAGATTTATCTATATGCAGAGCCTTGTGGACAGAACTTGTGAATTATAACATAAAAAATCTCCAGATGTACATGTTATTTCTCACTAACACAGAATGATTTTCTTGGGAAGAAGGTGACATATTAGAAAGGCAACATCTGTGTTATTACTTACATTTTAATAATGTGAATAATTTTCTTTCAACAGAGGAATTCAAGGGCTCAACAATAGTTGAATTAATGAAAAAAGAAGGCACCACCCTAGGGCTCACAGTATCGGGTGGTATCGACAAGGATGGGAAACCAAGAGTATCTAACCTTCGTCAAGGAGGAATTGCTGCTAGGTAACCACATCTCAAGCTACAAAATGCATTATAAGATGTGATTGCTTCAGAAATGTGTACTGCATCAGAAAGGTCACCTAAAAAATATGTGACTGATGCATCTATAATGGCAGCCCATCACACTGGAGAACCTCAGAGGGAAATGGCAACAGCTGGTCTTTCTTTTTGCTCAAGGCTAATTTGATAAAAAACTAGAAATGCCAATGAGATCTTTAAAAGTTGTCATAAGACTCATGATATTTCTTCTAAATTATATATGTTTTATTTCTCTATTTTCTTGTCTTTGAACAAAAATTTGAGAGAAGCAGCATAACATATTGAGAAGCCAAAATAGAAACAAGAATGACAGTGCTACCATAATTTAATTCTTTTTTAACTCTTCATTAGATAGCTTTGAGATTAAAAAGACTCTAAAGTCATAAGTACCATGCTTATTACTACAGGGGAAAGAAAAAAGCTTTTAATCATGAGTGAGGCAAGTCCAAAAATATAAGGGTTGAGCTAAATCATCCCAAGTAACTGAGTAGAACATATGCTTTTGGCTTGGCCCATTTCCTGTTGTTAACTGTGAAAGCAACCAATGTCCAAAAAAACTTTTTTTTTTAACATTTTCCAAAGAGAGAGACAAGGATGGGGACATGAAGAAGATGACTTTCCAGATCCTATGCCCAAACCAGTCAAATCATGCAACTCCTTTATTGTACACCTTGTTTTGTGCCTCAGGAATGAATAATGCAACAATGTTCTTATTTTAATATTTAACCAGCTAGAGCATCTTAAAATGCCACTTTCTGTTAGAAAAATCAACTCTTTTAAATCTAGATTAATGGAAAAAAGAATTCCTACAATCACAAAACAGTAATTTAAGGAATTTAGTTTGGTTCATCAGATCTGTCTTTCACAAAAGGAGTATGTACTTTTCCCTAGGAGCGACCAGCTGGATGTAGGGGACTACATCAAATCTGTGAATGGAATCAACCTGACCAAATTTCGCCATGATGAGATCATCAGCCTGCTCAAAAATGTTGGTGAAAGGGTTGTGTTAGAAGTGGAGTATGAGCTGCCTCCAGTCGGTAAGTATTTGCAGGGCAAACTGAAAACCTATAGCAGAATAGCAGATGTAGTCAACAGTGAAATGGGCAACGTTGGTAATAGTCATTTTAGTAGTGGTTATTTTTTAATTTTCTATTCCTAATTTTATTTTTTCCTGTGGCTTATCACAGAGTGTTGAAGAAGTACAAAAGAACTGGCAGTACAGAGTGATGCTCTCAGATGTTTTATTAGCAGAACTCCCAATAACAACAGAGCAGAGTTATCAATCTCTGCCTTTTGTTGGTTTGTGGTTTTCTGGGGGTGAGGGTTGGTTTTGGTTGTTTGATTGGGTTTTGTTTTGGGATTTTTGTTTGCTTCTTTGCAGTTTTGAATACTAGAAATTGGATTAAGTAGGTTCCAGGGCAAGCAAATCCTTCTTTTTACAATAAGATCCTCTGAGATGAGACCAGTGAGTATTTGCTGGTTCTGCCTCTGCTTTTTCCTTTCTTCTCTCCGCTTGCAGCACCATCCCTCTCTCCTAGGTAAACAATATCCTTTGGGACTTTTCTAGTCTTTTCTGGCACCACATTTAGTCAAAACTTCATTTCTAGAGCAGAAGACACAGTGAGGTAGGCCATAAGGATACATGAACTTGAAAGAAATGTGTGACTGAAACAAGGGCTTTCACTGAGCAGGATTTTCTTCAAAACACAAGTTTATGCTCACACCAAACTTACAGAGTATTACTGAATGTTTTCCTCGCCTCTCTTTTGCTCTGTCTTTATGTGCCTGTGTCTGTAATGGTGTGTCTGTAGGACAAAATCAGTGTGAGTCGAGTCTATCAGGTATGAAGTGAAAGCCAGAGAAACAGTGAGTTGAACACTTGGGACCTAAAGTGAAGGAGTGTAGGTGGCTGATTGCCACCAAAGGGGCTGCACCAGGCACACCCTTGAAAGAGTGGGTGCTCATTCATACTGCTCACTGGAGGGTGGAAGATGTGGTTTCCTGGTATCTGGCCAGAAGAATCTCAGGTGCCAACTGAGAAGTTCTTGTCTCCTTAAATAGTTTCCTTGCAATAGAATCCAAAAAAATCCATCACTGTCCTTGGTGCTCAGAAGCTGATGAACTTCCCCACTGCTTTCTAGCAGCTGGAGAGTTAGTCTAGTTACATATTTGGTTTTTTATGAGACCTCCTGACAAGCACATTAAAAAATTTTGAATGTTCTCTGTTGATTAGTGTTTGCATGTGGTGAGGGAACTTCACATTCTGAAGCACAGTATCTGAATTAATCAGCTGAGTTCAGAATTACTTTGCTGCAGATGTAGTTGTTTGACCAGAATTATTTGTTTTGCATTTATTCAACTGGGTTTTCTTTGGTTTTCATCCTCTTTTAGGATATGTGCTATTCTTGTTCACTGAGACTGGATTTTGACACAAGGGTTTACAGTGGTGTTCGTAACTTTAAGTCCTTGGAATTTCCAGCCTCTCCATGCAAGCATAGATAATAACGTTGGAGATACTTAGTCTGTTTTTTTTCTGTGAACTACTAGTGAGCAAGCTGTTTTTGTTAATCATGTAAATTTTCCAGTAAGCCACGTGGAGAAGTCCTGGCACTTCCTTCCAAGCCCCATACCTAATGAAATTCTACTCTTGTTCCTACACTTGCTCCCTCAGAGAGAGGACTGTCATAATTTCAGTGCTGGGAAATGTCAATCATTTAATAATGATGGATTAAATTTGGCTGAGGAGTGGTAATCCCGCTCCCTAGTGCTTCCTTCCATTTCTGAAGCATTCACAGCAGGAGCATCCAGCTGCTATTTTCAGCACGAGCCACCTCGGTGTTTAAAACTGGTGGGTGAGCAGTGTCTGTCTCACATCTGCCTTTTGCTGTTGACAAGGGTTAAGGAGTCTTCTCCCACAGCAGTCTGAGGCTGAGGTGCAAGGACAGCCGCTGGGTGGTTGTTCCCAAGTGGAAGGATGCTGCTGCCATCCCTCAGTGCTGAGCTGCGGGTTTCACCTCTCCCCAGGGGAGGTTACAGGCCACACCAAACAGGGAAGTGTGGATTCATCCTGAGCTACACTCAAAGGACGCTTTCTGACAATAGAAATGGAGGCAACAGTTGTTTTCTCCTCATAATTCTTTAAGTCAGTAAAACATTTCCAACTGAAAAGAAAGCAACCACATGGGCTCAGTAACACGGTTGTGATCTTCAAGCTGTAGCAGGAATTACTACAGCACAGAGCAGTGCTCTGGAGAGCCATCTTTCACCTGTTTTCCTAAGGAAATGAGATTTATGTCATTTCACTGGGTGGTTTTCCTGGTTCCCTGCAGTAACTTTTTTAATAGGGACTGAAAAATTCCCCAAAAAAAATGCATTACATACAGTACATCTCCTGGAAATAAACACTTGAGTGAGTTGTGAGCAGGGAAGTCCTCAGAGAGAGGGGGGGGGGGGGGTGGGCAGAGAGAGCCCTCTGCTCTTCCTGGTGCCTTTCATGATTGGCAGCACACACAGGGTAGCCTGTGGCATCCATTTCCCCCCTCAGGGTATCCTGACAGGGAAACTCTGGTTATTGCAAGCAGGAACATTAAATGGCACAAGTTTTCATTAGTTCTGCTGCTCACAGAGCATGTATTTTATAGAGGTGGGTTGGTTTGGATTTTTTTTTTTTTAATTTTATGTGTGCTTGTACTCTTTACAGTATTTGACTGGAAGGTGGAAAGTGTGTGCACATGTGATTTTGCACAGAGTCCTTTTTCCCATTGGAAAAGAGAATTCTTAGACCCTGCCAAAATTTTTCTTGTAAAAGCTAATAGCAAATTGTCTGCTGGTCTCTTAACAGCAGTGCTTTCAAATTCTGTAAAGTGGATTATCACACCCAAATACAATGGTCTGTGCATTAGGCTTCTCACCTCCTAGTCCAGCTGTACACCAATTCTTTAGTACTTCCATAGAAAATACTGACTCAGCTAGAAGCCAAAGAACTTTTTTACTAGCTCACCAATTATGATTTTTAGCTAGTGCTTTAAAACCACCACACCAATTATGAGGGAACATATTACATTTCGAAAAAGAAAAAAAAAATCCTTATGATAATAAAATGCATTATGCATCGTAATCTAGTAACCTGAGATCAAAGAAACACCCCAAAAATCTTGATTGTCTTCTCTCTAAGTGACAAAAGTGAATTTTCATAGCTAAACAACAAGCTCTGTAGACACTCTTAAGAATTTTGTGTCATTTTTGTCTCACTGTGTACTTCCATATTTTCTAGCACTCTTCTGTAACTATAAGAAAAGCAAAATTATGCCATAATTTATACAGTAATACTCAAATTCCTCACATGCTATATATGTCTGTGTCTTTTTTCCAAACCATTGTCCCTTTGCAGAACGTCTAGCCCAAAATTCTCTCAAAAAGGCAATGAGTTCTATTTAATTACAGGTCTTCTGTCTGACTGTTCTGTAACTGAGTCTTTCCAATTGTATGACTCAATATGTACCTTAAATTAGAAAAGGTGTAAACCTGTGTGCATAATTAGAAAAAGAATAACCATTAAGGTTTCTGTTCTTTTTCTTTTAGCTGTACAGGGATCAGGTCTCATCTTTAGAACTGTGGAAGTTACTTTACATAAAGAGGGGAACACTTTTGGATTTGTAATAAGAGGTGAGTTATTTTTGAGTTTGAAATCTGTATTTTGTTTAAAAAAAAGTGATAAGGTTTTTAAGCACTCTGAAGGTTTACAGTTTGTAAAAATCAATATATTACATTTTCAATGCCCTCATGTATTGCTTTCATGAGCTGCTCTAGTTTTTGTTTCTGGAAGGACCTTAAGTAATCAACTATGCCAAGGACACATGACAAACTGGTCATATAAGAACAGATTCTGCTACCACTGAAATCACCAGGAAGATCATTGTTCTTATAAAATATAATTACTTGTAGTATTGTATATATTAGGCATGAAATTTGATTGATACTGCTGGTGGTCTGAATTGTACAACTAAAATATTATCACTGACTTGGAGAACAGAAGAAAAGATGCAGCTGTTAATCAATATACCCCAACAATAAATTATTACTTTCCTTGGGGAAAATGTCTTTTTTATTTAATACATAAATTTGTTAATGAGTAGTCACTCATTATTCTGAGTATACATAAAGTACAGATTTTTTCCTCTGGGCTGCAAACATTGCAAAGCAATGTGTGTGTACACACTGAGATTACATTTCCAGAGTAAAGGTTCTAAGAAAAAAATATGCATTTAGTAAGAATCCCTCCATACAAATGTTTTTTAAAGATTCATCTATACATATAGAAAGTTGATTTTATTTAGGTAAAATTCAGTGAAGGGTCATATTAATGGCTTGGTGATTTTTTGATCTTTTTAGCCCATCTGTGAAAGTGCGTGCTACAAGATGTAGGCTTGCCTTTTGGAAATGAGCTTTCATAAAAAGCATAAAATGAAGGTATACTTTCTCTGTTTTTTTCTTTCTAGGTGGAGCACATGATGACAGAAATAAATCTCGTCCTGTTGTAATAACATGTGTCAGACCTGGAGGGCCTGCTGACAGGTACAATTCATCTTTCTCTGGAGTTTATGTGAAAGAGAAATGGAGAAAGGTGAATTATTTGGGACAGAAGTTAAGATTTTGAGCGAAATAGGTGCATTTAAATACATCTTTAAAATTCGTGGGTTTGTCTTTTATTGTTGTAATAGGAATAATAACAACTGCAGCAATAGTAAGGGGCAACCACAGAGGCTCAGCACGTTACGCTGTGTGTGAACTTTAATTTAGAATCTTGCACCTAAAATAATTAGAATAAATTCCTGCAATAGGTCAGAGCACATTTTTTGCATTCTTCAAACAGCTGATGTATCTCTTGCTTTTTAAACTCTAACACCATAATCTTTTACACTTGCAGTTCAGAATATTACCATGACAAGGTTGAGTATTGTATTATTCTGTTTATACATTTCTGCATATGAGGTCACACATAACTTTAGCTAGAAGACTTCTGAGAACAGATTTATGTTCTGGTCATATCTGTATATAATGCCATTTTGTAAATATATAAAGAAAGAATATTCACTTTATTTTTATGTACAAACTGTATTTTTAGAAATGGCATTTGTGTCCTTAAACCATTACAGAAACTCAAAGGGCATTTTCTTTAAAGCATATTGGTATCTGTAGCCTATGCTGACATTTTTGACCTTGGAAACATTAACTGAGAAGAAAATGTTTCAAGAGAGCATTACTTTTGTTCCCTCACTTTCTTCTCTCCCTCATCTCCTGGTTTCCTTGTTTTTTCTCCATGTTTCTCAAGCTGGCAGTGTTAGTACTTCATTTTCTTTTATAATTCTGAATAGGTTATAAGGTATGCCTAGGAGACAGAATTTTATATTTAGAGCTGAATTACTTCCAGGTAGAAAGAAAGGAAAAATGGAATTATGCAAGTAAAAGATATTTTTAAAGAAAATCAATAAATGGACATTCATATTTTGCAATCTGCTTCAGCACCCATGTGTTTGCACCTCGTGTTTATTTTTAAGAAAACATTGGAGGAGGATGTGTTTATTTATGTATGTATGAAAAGAGAGCTGTGTGGACAAGGCAGAAAGAAAGCATATGTTGAGCAGAAGCTATACTTAGTTGCAATTTAACGTGACTTGATTATTTCACTGTGTGGTAAGCTGTTTTCCAGTCACTGACTTTCCAATTAAAGCAATTTCCTTTCCACTGCGCCCTCTGATCATTCTCACTGTCAAAGTAAATGTTAAGTGTTAAGGTAAGAGGGATGGGTGTCAGGGAGGGTGCAAGAGAATCGCTTTGCATAAAAATGGTATTATCTCCAAATCAATTTATCTTACACTAACAAAGATCATTCCTTTATTCTGCCTTCAGAGAGGGCACAATCAAACCTGGGGACAGGCTGCTGAGTGTTGATGGGATCCGACTGTTGGGAACAACACATGCTGAGGCCATGAGTATTCTCAAACAATGCGGACAGGAGGCGACTCTGCTGGTCGAATATGATGTCTCAGTGATGGGTAGGTTGTGGGATAGGGGCTGCAATCCTGGGAGCTATCTGTGATGTTTCCCTGCCAGTTCTCCATGAGCTACTCTAGAAGTGATTGTGACCTGTTATGCTCCTGGTAGCACTGCTATTCCCTTCTGCACCGTATCATTAATCTTGGGTTCATAAGGAGGTGAGCAGTATTTTACTGTAATTTAGCATTCTGACATTGCGTGGTTTGTAGGCTGAAACCATAGTGTGGATTCTAGCAAAGTAACTTTTCCAGTGACTAGTTTATAATAAAGGTTAATGAAGTGTAAGCATTTCTGTGTCACATGAAAGAGGGGAATACTTGATCTAACAAGAATTCTTTTGCCAGTACTGCTAGTTGGACGAGACATAATTAAAAAGTCACAAGACTGCCAAAGAGAAAAGAATAGGGAAGAGAAGATTTGTTAAGAAATACCTAGGTGGCAAATCATGGCTTGAAAAATGAGCATACAATCTTTGATTGAACTCACTGAAAATATGGAAGTCAAGTAGACCAGATGATTTTTAACAAGAGCTTTGGAATTTACTTGTTTCCATTTGTTTTGGAAATTGTCATATCCCCTCAAGTTTTTCAAGATACAGAAAATTCATAGCAGCAAGAAGCAGAAATACTCACCAGTCAGCCTGAAATATTTCTCGTCTGTTTGGGAATTTTTCACTTCTTTTTCTGCTCAGTTCTACAGTCAGGTTTCTAGCCTAGCAGTATAGCAGCCTCCTAGGGATTTGTGAAATAGCACTGTCAAACTTCAAAGCCTTGGAAAAGATTAATACTGAAAAGAATAATGTCAGATATTTGCTTATTCTGGAACAACCCTCTTTATTCTTCTCTGAGACAGAGATTTCTCTTTTTTTATTACAATATATGTTTCTGTTTACTTAACTGTCAAGAATTGAAGTGACAGGTTTGTGTAGTGTCTGGCAGGCCTGACAGACAGTTGTACAGATTCATGTCCAGAAAGGTGGAGACAGCTCAGATGAGCTCTAGATCCTGAGGAGAACTAGAATTTAAATGTTTTCTTTTGTTTCTTCTTTTTCTTTGAAAGTCGATGGATGACCAAACCCTGTCTATCATCACAGTAAAATCAATATCCTTTCTACTCCACTTTTTCTAAAATGAACCCCTGGCTTTAGACAAAGTTCCCAGCAAACTTTAATTATACCCCAGCGGGAGAGTCAGCCTCCATTTCACGGAGGATCTTTCAGAAATCTTTGCAGGTTTGTGTAAGGAGGAGACCACAAGGTGAAATACTCTGTTGTGTCCTAAATTATAGCTGGTTCAAGGCAGGAATCTTCTTTTCAGTACTATCTGGATAGAGCTCAGTTTAGGAGGTTACAGAACTTAGTTGGAAATTTCAGGCTTTTAACTCTAAAGGCAGCACCTACCAATCGGTCTCTTCATGTCATTTTCTCTCTGCATAAACTCTATTGTTCTCAGCACCAAATCTGGATTTATCATCCCTGCATTCCTGGCAATGAATGTGTTATCCAAGAGAAATTAAAGGAGGTAGAAGAACCTCCACAAGAGGACTTGTGGAGTCAGAAGGAAAGAAAGAAGGAAATCAGACACTGGGAAATGTATGGAATGGTGGTTCAGCAGAGTCTGCAAGAAGAAATAAGGAGGGAACCAGTAGACTGTCTTTCTAATGCATTGTGATTTTTTAGATATTACCTAGCCCCCCAGTAGGTTTTGAATTTTTTTCCGATTTGTGTGCCCTGCATAGTACTTTAGCAGTGGTGTGAACAAAGGATTTTGTTGGGATGCTCTCTTGTGCAGTTATGTTATGACCATGGTGCAAAGGCTGAAAATAATTCATCCTATCCCATTGACTCCTTGTCCAGGAAACCTTTGCTGATTTGAATCTTCTCTTAGTTCTGCTCAAGAGCAGGAAACAGTGTTGGGAGTAACATGAAAGGGAGAACATGAGTCATGAAGAGAAATTTAAGAATTACAGAAATGTTACTCTTTTCCCCAACTCTTGTGTTACCCATAAACTGTTTGTAATGCTATCTAAGGGTTGATGTGAATTTGAAAATAGGCTAAAATAAAGGAAGATCATTGAGTAAGGTGACTTATCAGTAACAGATGCTTGAAAATAGACTAGTAGGTTAGCCTGCTTGGAAGGGGCAGAAACAATCCAAAAGTTATACAGAAGTCTAGTGTATTCTGTAGGGTCCTCCTGGTATAAGCTGTCAGTAGAATATATTACTCCTAGAGATATAATTGTACCACTAGTTGCTTTAATACCTTCTCTTCTGTTAGTGGATGATAATGTCCTGTAAAGTAGCATTGCATGTGGCCAGAACTGGAAAGAGCCATAAAATACATTCTGATAGCATGAAATTGGAACTTGATTTGAAATGGTTTTACTAGATGAAGAAAATAATCCTGAACTATTTTTCAACTACAGTCTTGTAGTGTGTAACTGACTTTTCTTATTCCTGTAAGCATAAGCTGTTTCAAAGGTGCTATATTTCTCAGAGTTTAGTTCTTCCAGCTGAAGTCTTCAAGAGGTCACTTGGGAAGCTTGTACATTTTATTGTTTCTGGACCCTAGACAAACTGGAGTAAAAAAAGCATCAAGGGGTTCTGTGCAGAGTAATCAAGTGTGTATATAATGTAAGAGATGTGGCTATTCCTGTTGAATTCTCTGAGGTTACACCTGTGCTTGCTTAAGTACATCCTGAAGTCTCCTGCTCAGCTGGGTCCAAGGAAATAAACTTGTCAGTTCAGCTTCTTGGAAGAGATTTGGGTGTGTGGAGTGTACTGCTGTGTAGTTTCAAAGAGACTTTGACATAGTAGGAGTTTGAAAATACCAAGATAATCCCTGAAGAAAATTGGAAAACCTAATTTCTGAGAAAGTATTTTATAATGTGATAAAAGTTATATTTGAAGTTGTGGAGGATGCAGTCTTTCAAATGTCTTTCTGTTTTGCAAAACACATTCTCCAGTCTTGAAGTACTGTGATTGCTTACCTTTCTTGTTGATTTTAGAGGAAACTACCTGCGTTTTTTAATTTTTGCAATGCTTTAATAATGCTGCACTTTATTGTTTGCAAAGGACATGGATATGGTGACCTGCTCTACATAAAACTGTACAACAGAAATAACATGATCTTTGATGGTTTTATTACTTTTTCCTGTAATCCTTACACCTTCAGTGTCCAACCTTTCTGGCCATGTGGATCACCTATTTTAGTCTAGTGGTGAGAAAGGTCTGCATAGTACATGCATAGTACAGCTCTCTGTGCCCTATGATTTACACCTGCACCCTCATATTGAGGAAGGGGAGAAGTAGAGGCAAGGTGGTAACTAGCAGCAACTTGGTGCCACTGTCAAGATAATTTTGCAACCTGAATCCTTTCCTGTGGCAATCAAATATAAAATATTAATTCCAAGCTATAAAGTTAGGTTGGGGAGGCTGAAATTCTCACTGTTAGGAAGTGGTCAGATTAAGTATCATAACTAGCTGCTGACATCTAGAGAGTTAGAATGCAACACTAATGGCTACAAAGATTCACAGTGCCTCTGCCTAAAACAAGAAATAAAAGTTTATCAGTACATTGAAGCTGAGGAGATGCAGTTTCCCTTCAGGTTCTCAAAGATCTGCCATTATGCCACTGGGCTCCGTGTTGTCTCTAATTGGGGTTGCATCTGCATGGGTAACCTTCCATATTTTCTCTGAAACAGAGCAATCAGACAAGTTCAAAGGTAATGACTACCTTGAGTTTAAATTCTCACCGTTTTGATGTAACTCCATAAATGGCTGTTGGTGATCTTTTGAGCAGCCTACTTTTTAAGTCTTGGATGCTCATGCTGTGGCAATCTTTGAATCAAGGATATTGTAGTTAAATAAAACTAATAGCTTTTGCCAGAGCTTTGGCACAAAAGGAAGTTTTTTTAGTTGTTTGCACTTGTGAGACAACATCTTTCTCTCTTCAATGGGTGTTTGTTAGTTCAGAGCACTCTGTGGTGTTCAGGAGTGAAGGAACATATGGCACTTCCAAATTCCATATGTTTCTCTGGCTTCTTTAACAGTTCTAGCTCGTATTTGAGCTAGAATAGATTTGCTGGAATGTGGCACTCTGTAAGTGTTCTCTACAAAACAGAAATAATCAGCTTGTTTTCTGCTGCAAATCTACCAGTCACCCTGACACAGAACCACTCTATTTTAACTAGAGCAGCACCCTCTAATTTCTGAACTCAATGTTTAACACTGATAGAACTTTCTAGAAAGGGGATTATTGATACAGACATTTGCTAGTAAATCTTTTTGCTAGTCTCATCCAAGGCTTTTGCCTCTTTAAGATCACCCATTAAAATAAGCTAATTAATTAATTAATTGATTAATGCTGTAATGATCTTATGAAAGTATATTTAAAGAAATCTGCCTCTCCTTTTAGCAATTCTGCCTGACAAAAAGAGTACTAGGGCGAGAAAATTTGCACAGTTTAAAGATCAGGTGAGATAATCTGTGGTCTAGTGCAGACTTTCAGTAATTTGTGGAAGGTGAGAAATAGAGGAGAAAAAAGAACTTAGAGGCTGACCCTTAAGTTTCATAAAGCCATATCACTCAAGTGTATCCAGAGTTGTGGAGACCCTTAAAGCTAGAGATTTTACAAGCCCAGAGGAACAGGAGTCCCAGAGACTCCAAGGGCTGATTTCAGATCTCCATAAGCCCTACAAGTGTTTCAAGACCTTGGAAGTTGAAGTCAGGAACCCTGTAGGATTCCGCACTGCCTTTTTCTTTCTGTTGCTTTACAAACTTAAAATTTTCATTTCCTTTGTTTCATATAGGGTTTTGACAGAACAGATAGGTAGCATACTCTAGCATTTGGCTGCAGCTTCAGGTCTTCTGGCTATCACAGGGCGATCGATTTAGATCCCTTGAAACTCTTAGTATGAATTAATTGCTTAAAACTTTGAAGAAATTTTCTTATGTTGCTTCAGAGACAGAATGAAAATTCATGTGCAAAGCAAAGGTCAAAATAGCTGTATTAATTGAAACATTACTTTAAATACTGCTACACAAACATATACACAAGTTACATTACAGGACAATGCTGGAAGTCAAAATGTTGAGTGTTGCACTTCAGAAATGTCAGAAGTGAGACTGTCTGCTCAGCCATTGTCCATGCAGAGGTGTGCATGCAGTTCAGTCACAGGAGAGATAATAACCTTTTTATGCAGCTATTCATTTTGAATTTTATTTCTGTCTTCAGTGTGTGACCACAGGCTTATTGAAGGCACTGCCCAGATCCTTGTCTAAATGCAGTTATTAATTTCCTGGTGTTTTTTCCTGAGGCCCTAATCCTGCCACAGTTTGAGTGCTTCAGGCAATATGCAGATCTCAAGGAGAAAACCTCTGAGTCCCAAGGTCATTCGGTATGTACAGGATCTTTCTTACAGCACAGACATAGCTCTAACAGTTCCAGAAGTACCCACTCACAGATGTGTCACTAGGTAAAACACTTGGGATTTTCTTGTCTCTTGTGGAGGCTAATGAGTGATTCACATTCACTGAGCAGATACTTAAATCTACAGGCTGTTGCACGTTAGTCTCATCTTACTGTGCAGTTTACGTGTTTATCAAACACACAGCGTGTTCTGCTGTCGGTGCCAGATGCCTGCAGCAGGGACACCAGTATAAAAACTGACAGTCAGCCATGGATATATTTACAATAAATAACTTTTCTTTTTGTAGTGCTAGCAAGCTGTGCTAAGGCACAGGGCGCAGGCGGTTCAAGACAGCCAGCACAGCTTCACCAAGGGCAGGTCCTGCCTGACTGACCTATTGGGCTTCTATGATGGAGTCAGTATATCTGTGGACAGGGGAAGGGCTACAGATGTCATCCCTCTGGACTTCTGTAAAGCTTTTGATACAGTCTCCCACAACATCTTTTGTTCTGAACTGGAGAGAGATGGATGCAGTGGGTGGACTGTTGTTAGATGGATAAGGAATTGATTGGACAGTCACATCCAGAGGGTAGTGGTGAATGGCTCAGAGTCCCAGTGGGCATCGGTGACAAGGGGTGTCCCTCAGAGGACCGGTGTTATTTAATATCTTCATTAATGATACAGACAAAGAGGATCAAGTGCACCCCCACCAAACTGGCAGGGAACACTGAGCTGAGTGGTGCAGTTGACACACCTGAAGGATGGGATGCCTTCCAGAGGGACCTGGACAAGCTCGAGAACTGGGCCTGTGGGAATCTCAGGAGGTCTAACAAGGCCAAGTGCACCGTGCTGCAGCTGGATGGGGCAAACCCTGGTACCAGCACAGGCTGGGGATGAACAGATCAGAGCAGCCCTGCTGAGAAGGACCTGGGGGAGCTGCTGGAGGAGAGGCTGGACATGACCCAGCCATGGGCACTCCCAGCACAGAGAGCCAAACGTGTCCTGGGCTGAATCCAAAGCAGCATGGGCAGCAGGGAAGGGAGGGGATTCTGCAGTTCAAAGGTGTTTGCTGAAAGAGGAGAAGTCCAAGGGTTCTGCATCCCCTGTTCCTTCCTGTCTATTTCATGGAGGCATGATGCTTCTTTATTCTCTGTTCTTATCCTGGTTCTGAGCTGCATTACTGTCTTTTTCCCAGTAGCTGCTTGATTTTTCCTTTCTCTACTGACCTAGTTTGAGTAGTCTTTTCTAGAAGGTCCTAAATCCCCAATATGCTATTCCCTCTACTTACAACCCAGTTTTTTCTGCTGTCTTTTGCCAAGTAAGGCTTAAATACTTTTCCAACACATTTCTCTCACACTTCTGATTTCCCTCTTTTAAAGGCCTTTTGCAGTTTACATGCCTGTTCTTCTTGAGCTCTTGTCCCTGTCCCTTAGCAAACCATTCCCAAGTTTCTTGTTCCACAGCTTCTTCACAGATCAGTAACCTGCTCACCTCGGTTCCTCCCCTTCTTGCTCAAAAAGTCCTTCTCTCTTCTCTTCTTAGCTCTTGACTCCCAGTGCCAGATCTGTCAGGTAGAGAAGACACATAGGGAATATGAATTTCCCATATAAAGCCTATAGAATTTTTAGGGGGTGGGGCAGGGAAGGTGGGGCAAACTCTGGCTTTTCCTAATGACCTGTTTCATGTAAAAAAATTAAGGGGAGAGAGAAAAGAAATCACACAAAATATTTGTCCTTTGGCCAAGTTGTAAGTTACAAGCAATTAAAAACAAGATTTCTTTTAATCAGAACAGTATTATTTCCATGATTCCCAAGTCTATTTGCCTGATATCTTTTCTCTGTCTGGCTGTGATTTGCTGCTGCATTTTAATAGCCATCTTGCTAGCGGGTGATTGCAGAAGGGAGGAGTTGTCATGTTTTACAAGGATTTCATAAGTCTTACAGGTGTTTCTTTCTTTACAAACTTCTTGATCATCCCTAAAGAGAAATAAAAGGAGTTTAGCTGAACCATAAAAGTTACAAATTACTCTAACAGGTCCAATTAAAATTTATCTCAAGTGCTTTTGAAGCTACAGCCTCATTAAAAGCAGCTTAATAAACATTGCTTTATATGGGAAAAAAAAACTGTAAAGGTGAAATGAGATGTCCCTGAAACAGAAAACTAAAGGTACAATTTAATTGTCATAAATAACTAGGAAGGGGGAGGAGTTCCACTTCATGTATGCAAATATACTGTTTTACTTACACAGTTCTGAGAGTCATGGAAAAAATTGTCTTCAAGGACTTATCAGGACAATTTATCAGGAAGGTGAAACCAAACCTGTGTTTGTATGCAGTTAATCTAAATAGTCTATAATTATAAGAAATCAATCTGAAATATCAAATGTATTTCATGGTGGGCATTCATTAAAGGAGATCCTTGCTAATCTGTGTTAGTATCTCTTTACAAAGCACATGGTCTCAATATTTTAGATCCTAATTCAAGGGCTTAGATCCTCAAATGGAAGCAGTCTATACCTTTTAAAAATATGCTGTTTTGCTTCTTTGTATAAGTAATTAAAGACAAATGATGAACGGAGAAGATTCTTGTAGTAATCTCTCCAGTCCACCATCCAGGCTTCAAGAAAGCAGAGCAAAGGAGCAAATAACCCCCAAAGACACTTAGTAAGAGATGGGAAATAAAGGATTGATCAAATTTTTCTCTTCACATGAGGGCTATCCAGATACACCATGAAATGCAGTGTGAAAGAGAATTGGCATCTCTACCACATGCTCATAGCTCTGGACAGCTGGAAGTGGGTCAGTAAGTTGGCTTCTCTGTTATTTAGCATGCTGGTCAGCAGAGACTATAACAACAGGATAATGAGGTAACCTGGCTTGTGCTTGTCTGGAAAAAAATTAAGCAGGTAGCTGCAGTACTTAAATTCAGAGTGCAGAGGTGCATTACAGAAATGGTGATAATTAAGTTTTGTGGAGATTAAAGGATCTTTTGTATGTGATTTGTATTGAAATTCAAAGCAAGAGAAACTTTGTAATCTGATCCAATTAAAAGAAAATACAGAGTTGTATTAGTGCCATTGCAGTCATCTGAGAGACCAAGGAATAAGAGACAGATCTGATTTTCTTTATACTAGAGAGAATTTGTGCTGTAACCCCAGAACCTGTCTTTAAAAGGGCCTTTCTCTAAGGAAATAACAGCAGAAAGGCACCAGTCCTGCCTCCATTCCTGGGAGAGGAAAACACTAAATGTCTCCCAAGACTTCCTCTGAGGGGAGGCATTTAAAAAAAAAGCTGGAACTGCACCACTCCATCCTCTTGACTTTTTTTCATGGGTATGAGACATCTGGGCTATCCTTGACAGGTTAGGTCAAAGGGGAAAAAACCCGAGTCCCTCAGGTCATTTCCTGGAACACCTGTAGCAGGCATAATCTAAGAGGTTAAAATGGAATGCAGATTTTTATTCCTTTACACTAAGGTTAATGGTTCATTCACCATGTCACAGAACATTTATGCTGAAAAGGGATGGATTTCAAAGTATAAATATTTTGCCTAAATAAGTCCTCAGTTAATGGTGTTTTAATGCAAAACCCCTGTGTAAATGAGATCTGAAGCTGATCTTGTGAGATTGCAACATCTAGTACTCAGCACCTGGGAGATGTGTACTGCTCAGAGAAGACTATACTAAGGTCTGTGTGCTGGAAATGTAGGCAGTAGGGAAAATCAACATTTAAGGTGAACAGGTTTATCTTGAAATGAGCATAGTTCCTCAAGATAATTGCACCAGTGCCACATCTTACAGCATGATCTTGTTGCACTTCCAATGGTGTTGCTCATCTGTACAATGAGTGAATGTTTGATTTATTCAGAAGACTTTCTTTAAGAATCTTTCTGATTTCAGCTGGGATTTAAAATAGGACCCAAAGGCAAAAACAAACAAACAAACAAACAAACTCATGTCCTATGTTTGAAGGGCTTTGCTTAAAGGGGAATAAACAGCAGACCTGTGTTTCTTTGTCCCCCTCCTCAGTTCTCTCCAAATGGACATCCGGTTTATACCAACAAATATGTCTTTTGCCAGCATAAAAGTTTTCTAATTTAAGCACTGTTTATACCACTAAATCAATGTTTTATTTTCTTGCCAACATAAGGTTAGGGATTCTACAGCCAACTCAAATCTGAAGTGTAGAAAAAATTTGTGTTGCAAATACTTGACCAATGCAGATTACTTTAAAATTGTGATCTTTACAATGTTCAATTACACTCAGTTTCCACTCAGTCCTCTCCTTTCTACAAACGAAAAAAGAACATGCTAGGGCCATTTTCTCTTCACCCCTTTGCTAAGATATTTCTCTTCTGGTACTCTAGCATTAGCATGGCAACAGGGTGTACACACATAAAGTGGCCAGTTCTGTGCTAAGTTTTAGAGGTCTTCTCACTTGGGATCTAGATCACAGCAAAAGTCTCTACCCTTGAACAAGCCAGAGAAACTGTTGGATGAACAGCCACCATGCATTTCATTTTATTTTGTTTTTTGGCTTTCACATAACAGGCCAGATTTAAAATGTCAGCATTTGATTTTATAAATTATGGCAAGGTATTGATGCTGCTGGTCTTCTCAGTACATCCTGTCATTCTTTAGTTGGATATGGAATGGGGACAAGCACCAGCTGCTAGGTTTAAACCAGAAATAAGCTGCAAAGGGAAAGCAAACAAGAAAGCATGTGTCCTTTCTGTACTTCTTTAACATTTCCCTTGCTGAAGGAATGGCTTTTTTGCTACTTTCATAAACTGACTCAGAGTTAAACCTAAGATTTTAAAGATTTTTAAAGATAAACCCAATATTTTTTGTGTATATGGGGGAAGTTTTTTCTTGTCTTTGCAAAGTTCCTTTCAGTTCAGCTCTTCAGGGATTAAAAAAGAATTTAAGATGCCCATGCAGTCTTACTCAGATGCCTTGGTGCATATGGTACATTACAAATTTTAATTAGAATGCTTGCATACATTTTACCTTCCACAGTCACCTGCTGCACAGTACTAAATGATCTGAAAAACAATCATGTGAGAGAAATGTTCTAAAAAGAGCTGATCTCATCTTGATGCAGATACCTAAACTGGGGCAGGTGAACACATTTGTCAAATTCCAGTTTTCTTGGGTGGTTGTAGAGAGAGCTTAGGCTCAGGTGTAGCTGCTTCAGGTCTGTCCTACAGCGGTCTGCATTTTGGTGCAGTGAACCCCAACACAAGCATCCTAAAATGTCCTCTCCAGACAAATGGATGTTTTCAGCCTTCATTTCTTTAATCCTTGGTTGTTTATCTCTACAGTGAGAAAAACACCATGCTTTTGCTCTAAACTGTAGTTATTAGAGAAAATCATTAATAAATGTGTATTGTAGGGAATACTCAGAGGCTGCAGCATACAATAGCTCTCCCCCACCACATATGCTCAGAGAAGATGGAGAATACTGTTTAGTAATTAAGGCATGAGCCTGGAAAAAAAGGGAAAAGTGTTCCTACTCATTAAATATTCACTGTCTACCTTCCACATGAGGCTCTTGAAGAAGGAAGTATATGTGCTTATTTAATTAAAGAGGGGAGGTAAAAAATAAGTACATCCAGGCAATATTCATTCTGGGGATCATTAGGTTTGAAGTGCTTTGTGCCCACATAGTGACTGTAATATTTTCCTTTTAATGTCATTCTGTTTGTAAACAGATACTTCTGATCTTTATTGGTGTACATGTATTTTTATGATGATTTATAATAATGTTCTGCAGATTTTAGTCAACTTCACATTTGGATTTTTTACACCTTGCGTAAGCACAGTTTTTCTGTTATGGTCAGCTCAGCAGTGTTGCTCAGAATAGCCTTCTTCTGAACACAGTGACCTCTAATTTTTCAAGGTCTTTACAGAAACCATAGGTAAATTTGGGTGGATTTCACTGGCAAAAGAAAAAGAACGACCAATATCAAAGAAACAGACCGAAAAGAAACAGGGATAAAAAAGGCTTTTCACAGTTTCTCCTTTACATAAATTCAGTAATCGCTTAATTATAAATATGAGCAATGGAATATCTTCAAAAAGAAAAAAGTCACCAGACAGGGGCATGGGAGGACCTGGAACTCCTCTGAGCCTGGCAGCAGGAACTGCTCTGGCAGGAGGTAAATGTCTTGTCTTGCAGCAAAGGAGGAGCCACATGGGAGCCTTGCCAAAGGTGACCCTGGCAGCAAGCTGGCAGGCTGTCTGCTGAGGTAGCAAATGATAAGAGTGCCCTTCTCATTGCTATGGCTATAACAGTTATGGGCCACTTGAGTTGCTAGAGGTTATTGCTTAGCTGGGATTTTGGGAGCAGAAATGTGGGGAATTGGTTTTGCTGGAAATGTATGCTGCAGAGAAAAGACGATATAGAAGCTTTCTTTTACTTTAAATGTGTGAATACTCCCAGTAGTACTGTTCGTGTATTCTTTGGAACAAGAAGAAGAAGGAAAGGGCAAAAGGTGGAAATATATAGGCAGTCCTAGACTATTTTTCAATGAGGGATGAAAGAGTTCATGTTTAGAACCATGGGTTCTGTGTTGGATTTAAGGGCAATTTACCTAAATTACTTTCTCTATTTCTTTGAAATGTTTTTGCTGATCTGCTGAGGCAGTACCAAAGCAGAAAGAGAGGGCAGTTAATAAACTTGTTTTCTGACTCATTTTACCAAAGTTTGTGCGACCCCTGAGAGCAGAAAAAACTCTTACTCTGGTCCTCAGTGCACAAACCTCCAGGTCAGATCTCAGCCTTGACGTTCTGCATGGTAGCCTTTTATAATGTGGTTGTGCCAATACATCAGTTATTTTAAAGACATCTGTACTAGAGCACAGACCAAAGTTTCAGACAAAAAAAGTGGTACTGATAGTATACTTTTGTAGGATTAGAAATTCATATTATCCGTTATGAACAGTAATGCACAGTTTAATTTTTCTTTTCTTCTGGTTTCATATTTACCTGATAGGCCTTGCAGAGAAGTGTTTTAGACTAGTCTAAAACTCTGCATGTTCAACCAAACCAAGTTAGTTGATGTCAATGTTAGCAGAAGCACAGCCAAGGTCAGCTTTCCAAGCTAGAGACTGCAGTTATCTTGTCTACAGAGGTCACTAGCACATGTGAATATTAAGTAACCGTGAATGTGTAATACAGAGGACCCTGGGCAAGGTCCAATTGTACAGCTCACGTACACCAAACTGCTCAGCTGTATGGGAATAGGGCTCTACTTAGGTCAGTCATCCTGTTGACAAGCAGAAGTGGCTGTCACAGGCTCAACATCTTGCTTAGGTGGCTCTGCTGCTTCCAGGGCTTCAGCTCCCACCGCTGTGGCAGAGAGACGGGGGTATCTCAGCAGCTGAGGTATCTCACTAACACGACATTGACTCATCTGTACTTGCCTTAACTGTTCTCTTATCCAGGTGTCCAAACTATCCATGGCACAGCTTTGCTCTGAAGCTTTTGGCATTATCTGAGATGTCCTGTCCCGGTGGAGACTTGGACAGATGGGCACTGTCAGCTCAGTGCACAGTTTGGGTGCTTGGGTGTTTGCAGTGCTTGTTCCCATCTATGAAGTGACAGCAGTGAGGATGGAGCTTTGTGCTCTGCAGGCTTTTGAAGATAATCCAATCCCATTCTAATTATTACTATTCCAGTTAGCTGGAACTTAGGGGCATTGTGTCAAATAGGCATAATTGATGGGTACTGCAGCTTTTTATATTATCTGTAGTGTGTACTTACAGATATGCTTTTGAGGTTGGCTGATGTAAAATTCAACACACCAGCTGTGTCTTAGTTTGCAGGCTGAGGTGCAGATTGTGTTGCCCTTATTTGTTCTATATGTTGTGATTAGTCAGACACTAAAGCATGCGAGAGATGGAGAGTTTTGAAAATATGAAAGTTCTTGTGCATTTTATTTTCTGTCCTGCTTGGAGGAGAAAATAAGTATGGGAATTTCTTTTGGACATAATGCATCTGTCCATCAGGCCCAGAGAAGTTTTGGATGTCCCATCATTGGAAGTGTGCAAGACCAGGTTGGATTGGGTTTTCAGCAACCTGGTCTAGTGGAGAGTGTCCCTGCTCATAGCAGGAGGTTGGGACTAAATAGTATTTAAGGTTCCTCCCAACCCAAACCATTCTGTGATTCAGTGGTTCTTTGATTTCATCCTTGCTTTGTGCAATAGAAAAATTAGTGTTCGGTATTGCAGGGCCTCAGCAGAGGACATATTATTTGCACTGTCTGGGGGTCTGTCTCATTTTGGAAGATGGTTTTCAAAAATAATTATTTTTAAGTCCCATTCCTGGAATTAAATGCAGGCAGAATTCCATTGCTGCTGACTTCTACAAACATTTTACAGTCAATCTAATGCTATATAGTGTTTCAGGGCAGTTTTCAGGAGCCATCCTTCAGTGGAAAGGTGGTATTTGAGGCTCAGGTTGCCAAACTAACCATAAAGGTGTACTTAAAGGCTCCCAAGTTCTGAAACCATGTGCTGCCATCAGGGATAGAGATTTGAGTTTTTAATAGTTCTTTAAGTGCCACCTGAATTTTCTATGTGGTATTCTTTCTCAAGGTAACAAAGGCAGAAAGTTGCAGGGACTGGGCTTAATTAAAATGCACTCAGACTATCCTCAAAGAGGCAGATCCAGGATTTTCTGTACAGGCATCATCTACCAAATTGCTTTTGTGTTGTAAATTGGGCAATAGACAGATCATGTTTTAGATTAACAAGATACATGGAAAGAAAAATAGAGATAAATTAAGAGATTGGGGTTTTATGCAGCTTTTGAGCAGGGAAGAGGCCTAGTAAAAGTGAAAGGTGTGAGCTTGAGACAGTTAATAGGAGAAAGCAGCATCCTGAGAGTTGGGGGGAAAGTCTTTTGAGCTGAAGTTGTTTAGGCAGGATTTTATGATCTGTACATAAGAGAAAATCTGAGACAGTCCCAAGCTGATTTTGAATTTATCCACATCCACACTGTGGGAGCATTTTGAAGGAAGAGATGGTTCTTCAACTAGTTAGTGACATTTCTTAGCTGAGAAGGATGGTGGGGTTAAGGTTGCAAATTGTGAAATTAGGTAAAGGCAGCTCCTAAGCTTTTGATTTGCAGAACTTGGCTAAATTAGAGGCATATAGATGAGCTGCAGGAATTAGGCAACAAGAGGAAAATGAAAAGACTGTGCCAGTCAGCTGACAAGAATATTAAATTGCTTGTGTATAGAGGGGATAATAGGTGGCACATTTGTTTAGAGAATAATGTCTCTGTTTTCCATTCTGAGGTTGAGAGGTCTCTCTGATTTTGCTATCACTCAGTCTACTGGCATCCTCTTGGAATTATTTCTATTTATCATTTTTGAAATTTGACTGTTCTAAAAGTGAGAGGGTATAAAATGCCATTGGTGGGTTTTTTTCCCCTCTAGTAGCAATTTTATGGGTTTTTGCCTGAGAACTCTGTGATCTTTCTCTCAGTAGACCAGCAGCTTCAGTATTTTCAATAATGGAAAATACACTGTTTTATTTATCTATATTTTGTACTGGTTTTTTCTGCTCTAATTCTAGTTCAGCCAGGTGAAATTAGAACAGCTGATGCTTATTCTACAGCCTGCCTGAAGCACACAATACCCCAAAATCAAGAGATTACAAGGAGCACACATATTTTATGATCGATTGTAAGCTGGGCCTTGGAGACCAACACTGATACTTCAAACAAGAACAATGTTTAATTTTTAAATAGTGGTTCTATTATTAAAAACTGCTATCCTTTCTCCACAAATATTATGTGTAATACATTGTCAACTTACTCTATTTTATAGAATCATAGAATAGTTTGGGTTGGAAGAGACCTTAAGTATCATCTAGTTCCAACTCCTCTTCCACGGGCCACCCACTAGATCGTGTTGCCTAGGGCCCATTCAAACCTGGCCTTGAACACCCCCAGCAATGGGGCATCCACAGCTTCTCTAAGCGACCTGTACCTGTGCTCTACCACCTTCTGGTAAAGAGTTTCCTCTGAAGAGCTAAACTAAATCTCCCCTCTTTCAGTTTAGAATTGGTCCGCCTTGTCCTATCACTGTCTACCCATGTAAGAAGTCACTCTCCATCTTTTTTATCAGCTTCCTTCATGTACTGAAAGGCAGCAGTGCCTTTCTGAAAGTCTTCCCAGAGCCTTCTCTTCCCCAGGCTGAACAGCCCCAGCTCTCTGAGCCCATCCCCATAGGACAGGTGCTCCAGTGCTTTGAGCAGCTTCCTCCACTGGACCTACTCCAACAGGTTCACAGCTTCCTTAGCTTTTCTTTGATTTTATTTTGCCCGTAAGATCTCAGATGAGTAAAAGGTTACTCTGCTAAATGAAGCATGAAAAAAGCCAGGGTGCAAACATTATGCAATATTAGTGGAACAGGATACCAAAGCCAGTACCGTGAATCATGCTCTGTGTGTGGCTCATTTATGACCTTTAGTCACAAATGTATGAGGAATCAAATAATATTACTCTGAATGAGTAATAATGGTGCTACCCAGCTGTAGGGCATCTTGAATGTTGTTCCTATGCCCTTTAAACACTGCAGAAGTCTTATTCCTTCCTCTCTTACTTGCTGCTACATTCCCTCTTGAAGCCATTGACCCATGATCCCAATCTCAATTTCTTGATTAGATCATCTTTAAAAATACATAATTATGTCCTTTCTTTGTGAAACAGAGATCAAATAATCTTTGCAGTACAAGGAAAGGGTGTTACATAAATAAGTGACCTCCCATGCTCCCACCTTCGCCCAAAAAAAACAGTATTTAAATAACCATCACTAAGTAGGAGACTTGACTAGTCATCCAATTGCTGAAAAAAAAAAAAAAGAGTAAATTAAAATGCCTCTACAAATGAAATTTAAAATATTATCAAAATAGCCTAAGTGTTTATGTTGTAGATGAAGAACAGGGGCAAAAGTGGGGTTTTTCAACTCTTTTTTTCTGTGACTTAGTGAAACCTGGAGAAAAAAAGAAGAAAGGTGTAAGTGAATTGAAGAAGCAGAAAGGAAGGAAAAAAGTAGAGAAAAGCTTCCCTACTTGCAGCAGATCTTTGTCTTGCACACACATTTCTGGTTGTGTCTCTGTTTTGCAAGAGATCATGGAAAAGATAGACAGGTGAGTTGACTGCCTATCTCTATGGCAGTCTCAGGAAAACATGAGAAGAGAAATAGAGGAGCCACAGCATGACAGAGGACTGGGAATCTCACTATCACAGCTAGGAATGCAGTCTTGCACCAGACTGTGAGGAGCTGGGATAGCTTTAAGTGTATCAGTCTTACGGAGAAAATGTGTTAATGGACACCAAAAAAATGGGGGATTTGGGCTGGTATTCACATAAAATAAATAGTCCTTAAGAGTACAAAAACCACACAGAGACTGACAAGATTCATTAAGTGTAGTTTAAGATACTGTCTGACAGTTATGAATAGTCTGTGGGTGAATGAAGAAGAGTGGATGTGAATGCACACAGAGTCCCTGAGTGCTTTTATGTTGCTCTGCTGTCAGCTGAGCAGTACTGTAAAGGACCTTGCAAAATGGTCTGTATGGAGAGTGTCACTGCTAAAACCACACATCCTAGAAATTAAATCCATCAAGCCTGTTAGAAGTCCTGCCATTTCTTTGGGTTGGTTGTCTGGTCTCAAGTTTGTACAACTAGCAGTGGGTTTCAAGTGCCCTGTAAGATATTTATTGGCTTTGATTTTTGCATTTCAGCAATCTAGCTTCCCTAAGCAGTGGGAAATACTCAAAACTCAAGGCAGTAAGCCTGTAGTATTTTGATCCATTTCTGCTACAAAAAGCAAAAAGCTTTTAACACTTCAGCCCTTGTTTTTTAACACAGTAAACAGGGAGGTTCATCCCTAGCATGCTGATTCTGAATGGACTGGCACAACCACACCTGCTGTGCTTTCCTCACCATTGATTATTCCATCAATCATAGAATGATTTGGGTTGGAAAGGATCTTAAAGATCATTCAGTTCCACCCCCTGTGCCATAGGCAGGCGCACCTTCCTCTAGACAAGCTTGCTCAGACCCCATCCAACCTAGCTTTGAACAGTGCCAAGGATGCAGCATTCACAATTTCACTGGGCAACCTGCTGAATCGATACATATGTAAAATAGAGGTTCTCCTACTTATTTTTTTTCATGTAAGATGGGAAAAAGTCAAGCACTTGGATTTCTTCAAACTATTCTGCAACTTCTCTGGGTAACCAACATTGTATGTTAATCTCAACTGAGATGCTAAATAAAGGCACAGATTTGGCTGCTTATTCTGTGCCTTTCACATCAAACTCACCACTGCTACTTTTAAGTACCTTCTGTGTGTGTGCTGAGTGCTGACAGTGACTTGCTGGGATGTTTCAACCTTTCTGTAGTAAGTACTGATTGCAATGAAGTGTTCTGTATTGGACACTTTCTGGAACTCACACTAGATTGTGTACACAAATGCACACACATACTTCCCCTCCATTCTGTTGGGTTCTGTTAAAGAAAGCAAGTTCAAAGAATGGCTTGTGCATTTCTGCATTTAAGAATTTGTGAGTGTCGTTGTATGAGTTTACTCAACAGGTTCTTTGGGGAACAGTCAATGATTGTCCCTTATACATCAGAGCTGTCACATATATGATTGCTGAGTGGGTACTGGAAAAAGATCATTGATTTTTTTGAATTGAAAAAAGAACAGAGAGAGCAGAGGAAAGCAATAATATAGTCTAAGGCATTTGGGAATGATGGGGGATTGAAACTGATTTCTTCAATCATGACTTTCTGTAAATGTTCCAACTTTTTGCTCTTAAAGGCAAGAGTGTCAAAGATTAAAAGATTTTTTCCAGTTCTTAACAATCTTCCTTAACTTCACTAAGATATGCTTCTGTCATCCACTAGTCTCAACGTGAAGACATGCCAGCACTGGGTATAAAAATTAGGGTTACAGAAAAGGAGAATGAAAATAATGTTTCACTTGTACTGAGAAGAACTGAATGGAGGAAAGGGAGCTCCTACGTAAGGAAGAGATTGCTTTACTTAAAATCATAGAATCATTATGGTTGGAAAAGACCTCTAAAGTCAGCAAATCCAGCTGTCCAGCCCTACTTGCTATCTGTAGGCTGCAAAGATTTTGTATGAAGGGAACAGAAATAGTTGTGAGCACACTTCTTTGATCAAGAAAAACTATTTATGTGAAATGCTGTCTTCTGTTTTTAACATAAGTGAGACACATTTAGATCTCTGAAGGCACTGCTACAGAAGTGTTAAAACTTTACACTGCAAGAACTAAAAGGTTTGAGGACCTATGCATTTTTTCTGGTCTGAACCAGCACCTTGCCAGATTTTTTTGACTACTTTCAGTCAGAGAATCACAACAGAGAAGGCTACAGGAACCTGCTATGTACAGTTTTAAGGTGCAAAACTTGTTAGCCTGTGAACACCTAATAGGGGAAGAATCTTGGAAAATTAATGTGAGACAGTAATATATCCACTTGTTTGTCACATCATTGCTGTAAAACACAGCAACGTCCAGGAGAGGTCAATAGCAGTCTCCTGAAGCGGACTTGGAAAAAAATGACGGAGCACCCCAAACCTTGCAGTTAGAGAAGTGAGAATCTGCAGAGCACAGGTAGTAGCAGCAGAGCTCAGTGCTCCTACAGGAGCAAGCTCAGTAGCAGTACTTCCCAGTTTTAAAGGAAGGCTTTGGAAAAGAAAAAAAAAAAAGCATCATGGACTAAAAAAGTTTTGTTTCCTGTGGATTTAATGTCGTTATTGATTGCAAGCTATGACTGAAGCTTTTCCCTTTCTAGGACATTTAAAGGTACTGCTTCACATGTAGATCCTCTGCTGCCTAATACAAGCAGCTTGCTTTTTGGTTTCCCCACTGTGGGAATCCTAGTGGTTTTTGTCCTCCACCACCCACCAGTTGTTGACCTGGATTTCACATACCATAAGGACCAGTAAAGATTAACAGATATATACATTTTTGGAGACATAAAGAAACACATGTAATGTGATGTCTTTATCAGGTTAAAAACACATTTTTCAACTTTCAAGATGATTTGTGATTATCTTTTGAGGCAAATGGGGTTGGTAACACTGCTTATTTTATCCAAAAATCTTCTAAATACTATATTGTATATGATTTATACTATGCTAAATATAGTATATTTGCAGATAGAAAAAGTATATCCAGAATAAAACCCCTTGTTGCCAGTGATTTAAGCTGTCAAATAAAAAAGGTGTGCTGCTATCTAGCTGAAGAAATGTATTAGCATGCAGAAAGCAATGCTGCTTCCTCTGGGAGGTTTTAATCAGGCCTCTTGTAGTGATTGAGATGCAATACTCTAAAATGAGAAAAATTATTAACAAAATCAAAAATCGAGAGTGTCTTTCACACAAATATTCATCAGTGTATCTTATGTAATTACATAGTCGATAAATCAACATACTGTGTAAGTGCTTCAGTCATGGTGTAAATATCTTAATGACTGAAACATCTTCACACATGAATAATTTATACCTGTATGATTCATTTTTCATATCCATGCTTTACTTCAACATGAAAAACTAATTCTTCTCTGTCAGAGTGTGTACTTGATTATTGCCTTCTGGTTTCTCTTCCTTGTGCTTCCTTTCCACCGTTAGACACACTCCATTTCTTCTCTTCTGGTTCCTCTAATGTAGTTATCTTATTTATTCATTCTCTCTGCCTTGGTTTGCATTCCCAGCACATTTCAACAGGCACCTGGGAAATAACACTCAGGCTGCTTGTGCTTATGCAGTTTCCCAAGTAACTAGAAAAAGACCAGCATCTTGAAAGATTTACACATCCTCAACAGATATTTGCATTCAGTTTCCTCTCCTCAAGGCAACCATTGCTGAAGGAACTTGTGCAAGTTGGGCTTTGCCATTTTCTGGGTCAATGTGAGTTAAAACCTTTGTCAGCTGATGACAAATATTGTTTGAGTCTTCTTCCCGTATATCTGTAGATGTAAAACTTGTGTGTAGCTCCAGAAACCACTGGAACGTTCAAGATGAAAATAATTGTTTCTCAGTGCAGGAATGGGAATAGAGAATACTTAAATTCTGCTCTGCTGCACATGCTTATTTGGCTGTTTTCAAGGCACTGTATGTATCCTGCCTTAGACCTTTAACCAAGTCACCTAAGACAGGAATTTCATTGTGTTAAACTCCCTCTTTAGTTAGTAAGAGAAAGACTGGCAGCTGCTGAGGGTGGTTCATCCAGTTTAAAGCTACTTAGTGCTTGAAGCTTCAGGCAGAAATGCTACTGGGTGGACTCTGTTCTTCAGTTTCAGAATTTAAAGATCAGTTCAGGATTGTGGAGCAGCTTATTTTGGTAGTGCCTGTAAAAGTTGAGCCTTTAAAAATTCAGCCCTAGTTGTGTACAGAAATTGTTCATTCAGATTTAATGACCACTTTCAAAATTGCTGAATCGTACCTTCAAACCCTCAGATTTTGAACTTGAAAAAAAAAAGAAAGCCAGCTGGAATATAAAAGTTATTTCAAGTTTTGGGTGGAAAAGGAGTTCTAGAATAATTACCGGACACTTTTCTGGTATTTTATGTTATTCCAGCCAACCTTTTTTCACTCCATTTCAATATGCAGTTTACCTAAATTATGCTCTAATGAGGAAGAGCAACTTCTCTCAGTGTTCATCACTCTCTCATTCAATTTCTTGTATCATTATATGGATTGTTAGTTTTGCATGCTAATACAGTTTCACTGTCTTTTCTGTGCCAGTATTACATTTTTTGACTTTTTTAGATTTAAGACTGAGTGGAATATCTTAAATCTGTCCTCTCCCCCAAACTTGGAAGCCCAGCTGAAGTTCTCATACAACTTCAATCTTAGTATCTTCTGAGACACATCACAATTGAATGTTGTCTTTGTATCCTCACAGTTGGTTCCAGTATGTTGTGAACACCAATCTCTCCTGTTTGCTGGCAGGACATCTGGTAACTTAAATCCAGCAGAAGTCTTCATCTATTCAATTTTTTTCTTATTCTGATTGTAAGCACCTCCAAAGACTTCTGATAGCACTTTGTTTGTCTCAGTCTATTTATACCCTTAAAGGACATCTTCTCTTACTGCACTGAGATGAGTTATTGATCAATGGGTATTGGTTAGTAACAGTTCTCAGCCAGTCTCCAGAACATACTTCACCCTGATCACTGCCTGCTTTGTTGTGGCATTTAGGAAGAAGTCTGCTGTCTTTTTGTTTTGTTGTGTCTAGCACTTGTCCTCTTGGGTAGCTTCTCAGCACAGTCATCGATCATGACTGTTGCTCCAACATACTTCCCTGTTTTCTGTATTCAGTGTTGATCATTTACTATCTATGTCCTGTTATAAAACAGTATTTTATCCAGTGACAGGATGCTAAAAAAATCTTCTGAACCTCCTCACATATATTTTGCTTTAATGTCTACTGCTTCTAGGTGTCATGCCTCCTGCATTTTCACCATTTTGTGCTTTCTTTTTCTGAAGGATTTCTTGTGGACCCTTTTTTTATCTGCTTCATTTGATTATTATAGCTGCTGTCTACAAACCTTCATCTTCTTTTGTGAAAATTAATTTAGCTTCCTTCTCTAACCTATTCATTTACTCATTTTTTTCAGACAATTTTCTACTTTTTTAATTAATTCTGTTTTTCCAGCATGTCTGTTTAAATTCCAGGTCATGTTTATCTTCAGTTGCTCGAGCATGATTCACTAACGCATCCTGTTTGCCTCATCTGGTCCGTCTCTGATTCTGACACACTGTGAAACTTTCAGACATCCTAAACGTCCTCATGCTTTTATCATTTTCAACATCAAGAGCTGATTATTGACACCTTAAATGATGCTATTCCAGTATTTCTTGAAGTGGCATGTTATCTGGTTAGAGAAATAGAATACCCATGGAGAATTTATGTGGGGGAAACGTGAAAATGGCATAAATACCACATTGGTATAATACTGATCTTTTGTTGTCTAATTTCAACAGATTCAGTAGCAACAGCTTCTGGGCCACTGCTAGTTGAAGTTGCCAAAACTCCTGGTGCTGCTCTTGGGGTTGCACTAACTACCTCGATGTGCTGCAACAAACAGGTCATTGTCATAGACAAAATCAAATCTGCAAGTATTGCAGACAGGTGAGTGTGACAGACGACTGACACTGCAGGTCCATGCATCCATTTTACTTCTTTTTCTGTTTGGTCTGCTTTTAAAGGAACCCTTCCCTTTTTTGAGAAAATTGACTGCACCAGGCCCTGTCAAGGTTGCATGTCTTAAAATTAGCACTTTGTCAGATCGCTGTTCCAGTCTAAGACTTCCAGGACGCCACCTACTTTAGCTCATTCACGTAGTATTTGGTGACATAAGCCAGCCCCCATGTAATATGTGACTGGCTGCTTGCACTGTGCAGCACAGGAGTTTGGAGGTCTGCTTTGGCTGTTAAATGTAATGCTGTGGCAGAGATTAGTATTTAAAAAAAGACACCGTAACCCACTGGAATTCTTGAAGTAAGCCCACCATATGGAACAGCTGTCCAGGGAAGTAAATTTTGAGGCTTTGCAACCTTGAAGTGTTCTTTTAGAATATATTGCTCATTCTTCTGACACAGTGAAATGGAACTCCTTATGTCTGGATTCTTTTACTGATATTTTAGAATACAAGTGAGGTTTAAGGAAGACTGGCTTCTGTATTTCTAAATTGTTTTGCTCTAATATTTCCACTTTATTTAAACCTTTAAATAAAACCATTTCAACCATTAAAATTATAGCTAGATATTTTTCTCCAGTGGTCTGAACCTCTGGAACAGAGTTGTGGGATCTTTGCTGGGGTGTGTGTGTGTGTGTGCGTATGTGTGTGTTTATACATATACAGTATATTTCTATATTCATGTCTCTATCTAAATTTTTTTTTTAAATATTACGTTTCAGCAGCAAATTCCTCCTGCATGTCCCCAGTCACCCTACCTTGTAACTCCTCTTTGGCAATGGTGCTTTTGGTAGCACCCACTTGTAGCAGTGAGTCTACAGCTCCTCTGTGGGCTTTTCCCTACAGTAGAAACTTTGAGAGTGACGGCCATTGATCCAGGGGTGTTCTCCAGTTCAATGGTGCAGGATGCTTTAATTTTCTCCCTCTGTTTTCTCCCATTTCGCAGGGGGTAACCAATTAAAGGAGCTGTCCACTTGACTGGTACGTCGGGATGCTGACTGCTGTGTTTGCATTTCTCAACTCATCCAGTAGCCAGTCTCGAGTGCAGCAAGATTTAGCAGATAGCCCCCTCCCCACCCCACTCCTAGAGTCACCATGCTAGCCCTGGTTTCATTATTTGTTTGACTACTGCATAATTTCATCATCATTTACAGCTTTTGTACTAATAAATGTTTGAACTATAACTCAAAAAAGGATGAACTGGGTGCTTGTGTGAGGGATATGTGACCAAGTTATTCGAGTCTCCTTAAGCTCTCCTCATTTTATCCTGCTGCCATTCACACATATTTTTAGAGTCAGCTATCCCATTGCAGTTCTGTGAGTGATGTCTTGGCATATACTGTATTAACTGAATTGTTTTTAAGGTTTGTACTAATAGAGATAAAGTCTGACCAGTGACAGTGCCTACAAAACACAAATGTCTCTTGAAAAAAAAGAACACGTTCATAATTGTCATGACCAGTTTGAAGGCAGAAGAACTCATTGTGCAAGCAGAGAGCATACCTGATCATACCAAGTTTTTCCCCTTTTATATAGATGTGGTGCATTACATGTAGGAGACCATATTCTGTCCATTGATGGCACCAGCATGGAGTACTGTACATTGGCGGAAGCAACGCAGTTTTTGGCTAATGCAGCGGATAATGTCAAACTGGAGATCCTTCCCCACCACCAGACACGGCTAGCACTGAAAGGCCCAGAGCACGGTAAGAGGATCTGTAACACCAAATACCTCTTTCTCTTTCTTTCTTTTACTTTGCCCGCCCATGCTGAGAGGCCAAAGCTATCGCTGCAGTTATGTCTGTAAATGTTGTTTCAGCTCCCCAGCTTATGCTTCTGCAGTTTCTGAGCAGCTCTGTGTTTTCTCGGTCTTAATGAACCCTCTGAGATTCCTATGGCCAGAGAGGGAGATGTTTTGCTAACAAAACTTGCAAATGTACATAAAGACACCTGTTGATTCTGCTGTTGCAGTTGTTGGGGGTGCTATGAGTTACGTCGGTAAATTAATCTCTACATTGTTTCTTAAATTTAGAGGGGGGAAGTAGTACCACAGCCAACTTATTTTCAGCATATTAACTTGATGGTTATGGTCACTTCATTAATAACACCTGTTCTCCCCTAAAATACGTAAACCCCTCCTGTATTTTCTCTTGTTAATGGCATTGTTATTTATTGCTGTCATCTTTTAAAGTGCTTCTGAGATTGCTTCATGGGTTCACTGTCAGTGCTCATGAAAACTGTTTGGAAACAGTTCCCTAGATTGGGAACCTTTTCACTGCAATACTTAATTCATACCAACATGCTTGAACATGCTTGAATAGAATGACTTTGCATTCTCAAATCAAATATATATAAAACGTCTTTTGAAGATGGAGGCTGCCTGCCTTGTCTTCTAACTAATAGTGAGAAAGTGACTAATTCACAGTAATCCATTAATTCAGTCTAAAATAGCACACGTTGATAGACATCAAGACAGTAACAAGCGTTATCAAATGCCCAGAGAATAAGTACATGTGTTGCAGCATGAATCAGTGGTAACATTTTTCTGAGCCTGTGGTACTGTACTTCTGCCTTTTTTAGACCAAGACAAGATTTCTGAGGTCTCAAAATGTCCAGTGATGGTAAATGCTTTGGGCCATCCATGCAACATCCAGGTTGTCCCTTGATTAAGTGTTGTTCTGGACATTTTCTCAGAGTGGGAAATACTGAACTAGTGACAGAGGAGACATTAGTTTCTCCTAGACCAGGGTGAACAAAAAGTAACCTTTGCAATTACATGTTTTCCCTTTACTCAGCTCTTCCCCTTTTCTACCTAAGCTGGTTAGAGCTACAAGGAGCAGAGAGGGTGGTACTGCACAAGCAGAACGAGATGGAGACCAAATTTACGATTCCTTTCAGTTATGACACTACATTGCAAACAAATCTTTGTTTTGTTTTGGTTTTTTTTTTTGAAGCAAAGATGTCATGCAATTAATTTCTGGATGGTTAAAGTATTTTAATAAAGACTTTTTGAAGACAAATGCTGGGGCTAGTGATTTGTGTAGCTGATTGTTTTACTTGAAGCAGTTGATATGTTAACCAACATTTATAACAGATTGATGCTGTTAACGTTCTAGTAACCTGTGTAGATGCTTAGAAAAAGCAATGCTCTTGCTGTGCCAGAGTTAAGAACTGTCTGTTACAAAATCATATCAAGATGATCTGCAAAAGATGATATACAAAAGCATATTTTGGGGAAAAGTATCCCTAAAGTAATAAAGTTGCTTTCTTCAGTAAGGCAGAATAACTAGGATGTTTACAGCCCTTTCCAGCCCCTCACCAGGTGATGCTACCACAATATCATGACCAATTCAAGATATAACAAGCTTTATAGAAGCAAGTACCCTCTTAGAAACATCTTTCATCAAGTGTGGTATGATCTAGAGGCTGCAGAGAGTGAAAATTTCCCTTGACATGTCTGGAATAAGCTGAGTCATTAGGGCTGTATCAGCTGAGCTCAGTTATTGGTCTTGGGGGAATATGTTAGGAATTTAAAACGGGCAGGAAAGTCAGTATATAAAATAAACTGAAATTTTAGTCCTAAAATAAAGCAAAGAGTTCTATAATAGATAGGATTTTTTACATGTTTTTTTTTCCTTTATACTGTGCTACTGACATTCATTTCTCTTGCTGCCCCATTAGTTTTATGTTTACTCTACACAACCCTGTACTGGAATAGTTGAAATTACCACTAAATTACTGTGGTTACACACAAAAGGATTTTCTTTTACAGAACTTCTGTTGAATTAGGACTATCCTTCTACAAGCTGAGCAAACTGAATTTGTGTACTTTCCCACTTTGTAGGACATTTTTATCTCTACTCTCGGCATAAAAATAAAACATTAAGCATTAAGAAAAAGTCTCAAGGACTACCAGATAATTTCCTGCTGGAAGCAGTCTTTTTAATTAAACAAGGCTCACAGCAGCTTGAAAATAATGAAAATCCACCTGACCACATTGTTCTTATCAGATGTTAATTTTTTCACCATAGTTAAAGTTAAGAAATCTCTCTGTCTGTGCACGTAATTGAGGAGATGGTTTCCTCTGAGAAGACACACTAAGTCTCTAAGACACATAAGGCCCTATCAGGCTGCTTCTGATGTTTCTGATGTTCCTGGCTAACATGAGATTTTCCAAAGTCCCTGAGGGTGGTGGTGCCACTGGGTGAGGAACCCCAGGGATGCAGACCCAGCCTGGTGCTGACATTGCACCCCCCCTTACTTTTGATATCTGATATTGGGGCAAAAAAATAATTCTTTTGATTCAGCCCCTGTTCTCCCCTTTCCCTATCCCTTCTCTGGTGTGCACTCCATAGATCTACCTGTAGAGATAAGCATCACTTTTGAGTCAGAAGGTGTTGTACAGTCAGGCAATTAGCAGATCAGTGCTCATGTAATACGAAGTGAAACCAAAAGACAGCTTTCCTTCTGCCAGGGCACAGGACTTGCTGTGGTGGCTGCCCTTTTCCCCTCTCTTTTTGTCTCATTACAAACACAAGGTGTGGGTCCAACCTAAATGCTCAAGGTTTTGGGTTCCTGTTAAAGGCCAGCATGGGGACAGACAAGTCTGCAGCCATAGGTAGCAGGTAATACAGCTCATGAGACAAAGACAGCAAACTCAGTTTTATAGAAACAGATTTAGAAACAGGTTTGGATTAGATATTAGGAAGAAATTCTTCACTGTGAGGGTGGTGAGGCACTGGCACAGGTTGCCCAGAGAAGTTGTGGCTGTCTCATCCCTGGAAGTGTTGAAGGCCAGGTTGGATGGGGCCCTGAGCCACCTGGTCTAATGAAAAGTGTCTCTTCCCATGGCAGAAGGGTTCAAACAAGATGGTTTTTAAGGTCCCTCCAAACCCAAGCCATTCCATGATTCTGTTGGTGAATCCCTTGGTCTTTTAAGACAAAAAATTCAGTGAATACTTCCCTGTTTGAACTGTGCTTTTATAGTTAAGCAAGGATACAGACATGCTGAATTTAATGATGAATGTACTGTATTTAACCAAGGGAGACTTCAGTCCCTTTCCTTTCAGATGTGACAACTGAAATGCTTCCCATTCTCTTGGTAAATATGGGTCTTCACTTTCGGTACATCCCAGATTCCACATACATAGAACCCACAATTAAATAATCAAATATGGTCTCACATTTCATCCAGTGAAGGATCATTTTAAAGTTTTTAAGATCAAGTTTTAAAAAATACAACCAAAAACATGAAGGAAAAAACATAAAATTGCACATCCAGCTAATCAATAAGACCTCTTTTCTTTATTAACCAGGTTTCAGGATACAGTTTTCCTGCTGCTGGCATTGGGAAGTCATTTACTGCACAGAATAGCATAATGCCAGCAATAGATTGTGGCAAAATTAAAATGTCAATACAGTAAATTGAAATGGCAAGGAAGCATTTCCATTCTAGGCAGTGCCATGTAAAGTATCTGGTTGGTCTTTTTAAAAGAGATGAGTGCAAGTAGAGAGTTTTTAACCTTCAGTTAGTGGTCATATGTAGTACCTTAGTATTTTCTGAGAAAGTTTGCAGTCCTAGCCCCTAAGCCAGAGGGAGATTAAAAGTTGAGTCAGTAATCATAATTTTTAAAGCAAATACAAAAAAGAAAAAAAACTTAATTAGAAGCATTTTTTCTGAGAAAAAATATTATTTCTGCTCCTCAAGTTAGAACCCCCTGACAAGAAGGCAGGACCAGTTTTTTTATTATTTTATTTTGTTTTATTTTATTTTCAATTTATTTTCTTTCTTTCACTTCTGGTTTGTGTTGGGTTTTGTTTTGTTTTATTTGTTTGTGCAATTCAGTTACTTTTACCTCTTCTCTGGTCCTTTTGTTTTCTGATTTTCCATCATCCCTTCATGCGGGCAGTGAAGGTTGAAAGAAGCAACAGGCAACTTACCTGGGATTCGTGTGCCAACAGCCACAGCAGCCTCCTCACCTACCACCATTATAACACCTACCACCCTGACCATTGCAGGATGCCAGCCTTGAAATTCCAGAAAGCGCCTCCTCAAAAAAGCCTTCGTAATGTTCCACACTTTTCCTGCTGACATACTCTTCTCCTCTTCTTCTCCTCTTCTTCTCCTCTTCTTCTTCCTCCTCCTCCCTCCCTCCCTTCCCCTTTCACTCATACTTTTCCCATTTCAGGCTCTAAAACCTTTTCAGTTTTACGGATGCTACGCTTTTTCATAGCCATGCCAAGGTTATTTCTGACATTTTACACGTTTTCCTCTCTTTAAAAAAGCAGCCTTTGTAGACAGGAAAAGGCTTGAAAATTCTGAATGAAACAGCTCTTCTTCTATGTATGAGTACACCATTGGATTGGAGAAGTGTATATAAAGCATGATTACTGAACGCAAAACATTTCTTACAAACCTTTGTCAGAAATTACCTACTACAAAAAGGCATTTCTAAAATCAGTGTATCTAGATATATTGATATACATTAGTTTGGGAATGTGTGTTGAAATTTTTTTTATGCTTTTTTAAAAATTAAAAACTAAAGATTTTTAATGCTTTGCTTGAAGTAAATGGTATACTATGAATATGCCTTTTGTGTCTACATTATCTTTGTTAGCTTCCAGCAGGTGTTGTCATGAAATGCTGGCTTTACTTTTTCCTAGGATCACCTGTGTGGTTTAATGTTTTTATTACTGGAAATGCACAAACCATTCCTGTGCATCATACACAGCCTATACATACAATGTTTGATTCATTGATGAGTTACAGGCATGTGCCGCACTCTTCTGTGAAGACTGAATGCTGTATGCCAAGTGTTTGATTTCTTACAGCAGCTCTGGTGTCTTCATCCTTCTCTCCTACCTCCATGAGTGCATACAGCCTGAGTTCCCTGAACATGGGGACCTTACCTCGCAGCCTCTACTCCACCAGCCCACGGGGGACAATGATGAGGCGGAGGATGAAAAAGAAGGACTTCAAAAGCTCCTGTAGGTGGTAACAGCTTTTGCTCAAAAATGTGCAGTGAATGAATGGGTGGAGGAGGGGGAAGATGCAGAAAAAAAGTCACACAGTACCTTAATTAATATACATATATTCTAGACAAAAGAGAGACTTTCTGGTAGATGTAGGGAAACATAAGGGTAAAAATATTTTATTATATTTTTAAAATGAGATGCGTAGATGCTATGCAGCATAACTATCTCATCTGAAATTTATAAAAGAATGTTTTCTTCAGACAGTGCTGGAAGAGTTTCCTATACCGTTACTGAAGTGGTTTTCAAATTCCTTTTTCAACTCTTCCAGTGTCCATTAGGGAATAGAATTCATAGCTGAATAGTCAAAAACAGGCTGCTGGTAAGCTCAACCAATTGTCACATTAGGGAAGGCAGAGTTTGCCACAGCACCTCCTAGGCAGTTCTAATGTTTACATCTGCTCCATGACCTGTAGAGTTGTTTTGGTGAGGGAGAGCAACAAATTACAGTGAAGACTAAACAGCCTCATTTGACCTCTCTCTGGGATTCTAAGCATGGATTGCCTAGGAGTCAGTCATTTCCCAAGCCAGAGTGGATCTATTCAGGCTGTTCCACTTTGCATATTGCTAAGCATTCAATGTGCTGGCAGGAGTGTGGCTGTGTCAGTGCACGTTTTCCCAGGCTCCATGTGAGTGCCACTTCTCTTTTGGCTTGTCCATCTGTGTGTGATCCACAGCAGCTCAGTTCCTCCAGAGCAGGGACGTGAGAGCTGCTCTGTAAATCATTTATTTGCTCTAGGTAACAATGCTCAGAAGTCCACTCTGGAAGAACTGAGCTGCTGCACGCTACAGCGCTGCCGCTGTGTTTTAAAGATTCCCCATGGTCATACTGAAACCAGAGCAAACCAGCAGCTTCTAAGGCCAGTCACTACGGAATTGTGAGAATACATTAGAGAGGAACTGAGGTTTTGCTTTCTTGCAGTTTTTGTTGCTTGCTTGTTCCTTATTTCTTCTGAAAAGCTCATATTTTTCATAACATTTGCCTGTAAGTGCATTTTTTATTTTTAATCCAATCAGCCATTTTTCACAGCTCATCTGTTGACATGCTAGCTTCTAATGCATTCTTTTGGGTCCCAGGGGGATACTGTGTCTGTCGTGCTGTGGTATCAGTAGAGGTCCAGCTCTTACATGTTCTCCTCTGCACATGAGAAACAGTAGTAATGTTATATTAGTAGTAATTGATTTGAATAGTAAAATCAATGCAAAAAAATAGTTCATCAATTGTGCTATGTTAAAACTATTTAACAAAGGATGAAATCCTCAAAGCTAATCCTGTTATGGATCTTGGACACAGCTGTAACTTGTGTTGGTAAATTTTCCAGATAGTTTTCCTCCAAGGAGGCCTTGTCCATGTTATCTTGCAAAGACTCAAAAGAAAGCCAAGGATGTGGCATTTAAGTGGGACAGTCACATAAGCACTGCAGCCCACCTAAAAGATTCTTCAAGTCAGAAGGCCCTGGGGATGACAAGCTGCTATGAGTAAACAAATCTCTAGATAGGAGAAGTTAGGACAAGGCTTAGTTGTGCAGCAGTTTATTACACATTCATATTGTGAAGTCTTGATATAGAACATTTCAAAATACGTGAAACTCACTCTGTCACTGTGTGGTCAGTGCCTCATTACAACAAGTGACTACATCAACAATCCTGAACCAGAACTGGCTTTGGAGGAATTGGCTGGCCAGCCAGACTCGTTTGCTCTTTTTGTGAGGTTGCTTATTAGCCCGTGCAGAGTTCCTTACTCAGTCTGTAGACTAAGACCCATACTTGTGACAGCACTAACAGCCAACTTAAGAGACCCACACTGCTCTGAATATCCTGCAACACACCAGGGTAGAGAATGTCCTGTACCTTTCCACTATCCATCAGCAAGACTTGGAAAACCTCTCCCTTTGTGGGAGACTGATGAGAACCAGCTAGATTGACTGCTGTGCTTTTCATGGAAAAAAGAGTGGCACAGTCTTAATTTTAGTGGGATTCTTTTTCTTTAATCCAGTTGGATCATTTGAGAGTTTTATTAAGGCAAATTTTAATAAATCTTTTAGAATGTCACTTGGGAACAAAAATATGTAGGATGCTATAAAGTTTACATTGTCAATTATTTAAGAATACTTGCACAACATAATGTGATCATGGCATAATTCATGATGATGAAGTGTGATGGCACGAGGGGTTACAAGACTTTTATGGTCCTGATTTAACAATCATTGCATTAGTTATGCAGACCATTCTAAATATGTGGCTGTAAAAATTGAGGGCATGCCCTGCTGCCACAAGCTTTATTTATGCCAGTTGTTTTCAGTTTTTATTCTTCCTCTGCTTTTGTTTCTTTGTTTAAGGTGTGGGATTTGTCGTGGAAACACTTAGATTATTATTTCATAAAAGTTTAAATCTTGAATATTTTGTAATAGGTCCCTATTAGTAGTTGGAAGCAAGATAATTTATGCCAATTTACTTTACTAGGGTTGTATATCTGTTAGAAATTGGAAAGGGGTTTAGACATGCACGGGTGCTGTTTTCTCAACAGCTATCAGGAGGAATTGCAAACTTTTTTGGGGGGCCAGAGTGGGAGACTGGAGGCATAATAACCCATATATGCACCTTGAAACATGTCTTGTTCTGCTTCTCGTATAACTGCAGGCACAAAAGTAACAAATACATAACCTTCAAATTCAAGATCATTATTTACATAACTGCAGAGCATATAGCAATCCAGCCCCCAGGAATGTTGCTAAGAGTTAGGTGAGAACTATTCAAGTATGCTGGAACGTACTCCTAGCAATAGCAACCAGTGTTCACTGGAACTGCAAACACATCCATGTCCCTTTTTTAAATCAACAGCAGTGCTTCCTGGCCTGTAAAAATTATAATCCATCAAGGAGCCAAAAAATGTCAGTGTTTCTTGCTACAGTTACTCTTGAGTTACAAACCCCAGCATGCTCTAAGTCATGGGTTTGGGTACCTGTGACATTTTACAGAGTCGTAGGAAATAGGTATTGTTACATGGTTAGTAAAGGATATTTTCATCTCTGGGTTTCTTTTTGTGTTTCTGTTTCTCTTTGATTTTCTTTCGGAGTGGAAGAAGTTCCTAATTGTCATACTTAAGTGTCAACATCATCAAAATGTTTATCAGAGTGAATTTTAAATCCCACAGATAGTGACTTAATTTCCCAATTTGAATTAAAATTTTACTGCCCTGAAAGTTGAAATAAATTTTATGAGACATTTAGGTTCCTGATAAGAAGTTATAAAAAGAGTAAGAAGGTTACAGGGTCAGCTAGATACCTGCTGCATGGGAGGAATAGAGACATAAGTGATGGGAAATAAAGATGAAGTTAACAAGTAATTGTTATATGACCTTTAAGAAAGGGAAAATGGAACTTTTCTGAGACTGGATGCCCTAAATTAAGATGTTTCTAGAAGGTGTCTTAGGTATTATATTCATTTATTTGGCTTTGTTATATTTTAACCTTTGCAGCAGCAAGGGCTGGAGAAACCTATTTCTTACATGCAGTAAATGCTAAAGCTGATGGAAGTTTCTGAGAACAGATTTTTAGTATTTGCATTTGTGTATAAGCATATCTGGCTGAATGTAGATAAAAGAAACAGTAAGAAGGAAGCTACTGAGTATCTGCAATAATGCACAATTCTTACAAAGGAAACTTGAAACAAGATGTGAGGAAGAATTCACAGTAATTTGGAAAAGACGGTTTTTGAGTGATAGAAACTTGTGAGTCTTTTAGCAAGTGAAAATTTTGCAAGGAACTGTCATTGCCAACTGTGACACATCAATCAGACTTATACTAACTGATACAGAGCACAAGTCTGATGCTTGCAGTCCCATAGTGTGAGAAAATACTTATATAACCTCTGACATCTTTGTACAGTTGTGATAATATTATCTATAATGTGAAAAATTTTTCCTGAATCCAAGAGAAATAAAAATGCACAGGTAAACAATTCCTCAAATAAACCACAAATTTTTACCTAATTCTTAGCAGCTGCTGCAGGCAGAAAAGGATTTTGAAGGAAATTAGAGGTGGAGAGGTAATGACACAGATTGATAACACAAAACCATTCCAAATCCTTGGCATTGGAGGGATTATCATTACTGAACAGGAATTCAAAAACTCCAGCCTTCTGTGTATGACATAATGAGAGGCACTATTTTGTCACTGGGGAAATTCAAATAATAATACAATAGACATTTGGACAGAGATCAAGGAAGCAAAAGTGCAGTCTCATCCTTTCATAGGTAATTGTGCTGAATCTCAGTGCTGTTTTTGTCTTGATTTGTTCACTACTGCAGCCTTTCAGAAAAAGTGTGAGTAAAGCAGGAGAACAGAAGTAGCTGCCTGAGATTCTCATTAAAGGTCTCCCAGTGGCTTTGAGAGACCCCACAGAACTTCTTTTCTCACAATCCCTTGAGATATACTGATTGCCACAACAGTGGTTTGTTCAGCTTCCTTACATTACCCAGTAAGCCTAACAAATTGCTGACTTATAGTAAACATGTACAAGAAGAAGGCATTCTTCCTTCTTGCAAGCAAGCCTGGTCCATGTGGTTTGTTGCTAACAATAATTGCTGTGAGAGGTTCAAAAGAGGAATCTGCCTGAATAACAGCTGGGCTTGCGCCTCCAATTGCCTTAGCTGCTGTTAAAGTTCTGCTTATTCATGCCTCAAACCTATTGCAAACAGAATTCAAGGTTGTCCTGAGATTTTGGAGTGGGGATATCAAACACATTTATTTTACTCAGAAAAAGAACTATCTTATTGCATTCCAGCATACAACCAGATGTTTTCTATTAGCTTATATGTCATAACTGTTTATACATAATTTATAAACTTTAGCCTAAATTGACTTTAAAAGAGACATTTCATTGACTAGATTTATTGTTAAGATCAATTTTCTCAAAAAGCAATGGAACCTATGCTGTGTATGAATGTCTTTCCTCCTGGTCTGCTCTGTTTTATAGTGTCTTTAGCCTCTAGCACTGTTGGTTTGGCTGGGCAGGTCGTGCACACAGAAACCACAGAAGTAGTGCTGACAGCTGACCCCATAGTAGGGTTTGGGATACAGCTCCAGGGTAGTGTGTTCGCTACCGAGACCTTGTCTTCTCCACCTCTCATTTCCTATATTGAGGCTGACAGTCCGGCAGAAAGGTGAGGCTCTTTAATTGACTGCTAAATACATCTGGTGGGCGTTCCTCGGGTGCTTTGGGCTTTTTGCTTTCTTTCAGTTTATGATGAATTGCAGGGCCTTGCTCAATGGAGTGGGGCAAGTAATACACTTTCTCTTCTGACAGTGGTGTTTCAGGCACTTGATCAGCTATGAAAGAATGACAAGCACCCGTGTACTGACCACACAGAGTCCTCCAGAAGGAGACTGGAAGCTATATTCATATGAAACAAATAAAAAATAAATCAGAAAAATCCATGAAGTCAAAATACTGATCATTGAGCATGCATGGGGGGAAAGTTATATCCATCTCTGTTCAGTTTTAAGATATCTTAGGGAATTCCAGAATTTTGACTTAATAATTTTTTTTAATTACATTTTTATGCTTATATATGTATTTAATCATGTTATGAGAATTATAGCAGTTGCACAGACAAGCACCAGCTGCCATTTCACCTGCAGCCCAGAGTTAGAGGCACAGATGATGTCCAAGGAGGGGGTGGAAGCATGAAGACCCCTCCCCAGCACCTAGAGGGCACAACCCATACTGGGAGTGCTTGAGAGTGTCATGGTGCAGAGGAGCATCAGCTTCTGTGCCTGGGCAGATTGTTGATCTGCCACAATTATCCCTCAGGTCTGGCTGAATGTTTTTGATCAGATGGCTTATATCAGAAACTGTGTGGCCAGCCAGACCAGGGCAGTGATCGTGTCCCTGTGCTCGGCACTGGTGAGGCTGCACCTCAAGTCCTGTGTTCGCTTCTGGGCCCCTCTGTATGAAAGACATTGAGGTGCCAGAGTGTGTCCAGGGAAGGGCAGTGGAGCTGGTGAAGGGGCTGGAGAACAGCTCTAACAAGGAGCAGCTGAGCAGCTGGGGATGTTTAATCTGGAGGAAAGGAGGCTCGAGGGGAACCTTATAGCTCCCCACAACTATCTGAAAACAGGATGTAGCCAGGTGGGGATAGGTCTCTTCTCCTAGGTAACATGCAACAGGACAAGAGGAAATGGCCTTAAGTTGTGCCAGGGGAGGTTTAGATTGGATATTAGGAAACTTACAAAAGACATGTAAATATGGCAATTCCACACAGAAAGGGTAGACTTTTCAGTGCTGGGTTAATGGTAGGGCTCAGTGATCTTAAAGCGTTTTCCCAACCTAAATGATTCCGTGATTCTGTGATTCTGCTGGTTCTGGTAACATGTACGTCTGATGGTTGTTTTGTATCGTTTTGTACCAAGGTGTGGGGTGCTGCAAATTGGAGACAGAATAGTGTCAATAAATGGTATCCCAACAGAAGACAGCACATTTGATGAGGCCAATCAACTGCTCAGAGACTCCTCTATCACCAACAAGGTCACTTTGGAAATAGAATTTGATGTTGCAGGTATGAATGTCCTGTTATTCTGTCTTGCAAGAAAAGTGAAGGAATAAATCCCAAGTACATTGCAAGTGTTAGGCATCTGAGGTAGAGGTTTTCTTCTCACATCTACACCATTAAGTTTTGAAGTGACTTATTTGAAACATGTTTCATTTCATTTCACACAGCCCTGCAGTCTACTTCAGAAAGCAAATAGAAATGACAGTGCTGTAGTAAGATCTGGTGACTGTCTTTCCTCTGAGTTATTTCCAGACATTTTTCTGGCCTGAGATAAAAATGTTTTGCTGAACAGAGACAAAACCTCTACAGGCCAAATAATGAAATATTTTGCAAGACAGAAAAGTATTAAAAAGTATGGGTAAACAAAAAAACTTTTGAGGTGTTTATAGTATCACTAAATAAAATAGTAGAAACTGAATTAATAGAGGCCAGATTAATAATTGTTCATTTTTCAGTTATTATTACTAATGGCATTCCTTTATTCTGTCATGTGTTTAAGCATAAAGAATATACCCATGAAATCACAAACTGTGCATATCAAACAAGTACACATTATGTATGTACACCACTGAATTCCTTTTCTTCCCACTTGATGTTAAACCCATGGCAATTACCTTAGTAGACAGTTAAAAATAAGTGTTAGTCCTGCAGCAACAAAGGTCGGAAGTCCTTACGACTCAGTCTCCTGTCCTTTTAATTAAAAGCTGTCTGCCAGCAGTAAAATTTTCACTTGTGCTCACAGAACTTGCATATGAGCTAAAAACCTGCAGTCTCAGCTGGCTGCTGGCTCATGCAATCTCCACAAATTCAGTTAAACCTTAAAAAAAATTGAGTTACCGTGAAATTACCAGTAGAGTTATAAATCATGCCTTCTTCATTTTTGCACCCGTGTTTCATCCCTGCCTTATGACTCTGATGTGATTTCATCAATTTACATGTATAGTTCCATGCTCATGGAACTGCTGTGCCTTATAAATTATCTAACATTTAAAATATTTTTTAATAGAATCAGTTATACCAAGCAGTGGAACATTTCATGTAAAACTACCAAAGAAGCATAATGTGGAACTTGGCATCACCATAAGTTGTAAGTAAAAGTGCTTATTTTTCAGACCACGTTTATGGGATAATCTGTAGATATCAGTAGATCTTGTAGTTGCAGACTCAGGGTGTTTTTGGTATGAACTTCTTTTTCCTTTTTCTAGCTTCTTTTATTCCTTTTTCTCTTTTGAAATCCTCTACTGTAACATATTCATACTCTCCTTCAAGTAGTTAACAAAGCCAGAAGTTTGCCAAATTGAATGTTTTACTTATTCCCTCATGCATAGGACATATTTAACTCCTAATAAAATTATTTATTTAAAACAAAAGAAAAATAAATCAGCAGAAATAGGTCCATGCAAAGGTATTTCCATAGTTGTGAAGTTTAAAGCAGAGTTTGTCGTGGTCTCTCACAGACTCTTGAACAGAACCCCACTGAGCACAGGACATGAGGATCCATATGTGTAGGGTTATTTTCTACTTCAGAACCCAGATACATCCTCAGTCTCTAGAACGTGTGGACAGTCCTGAATGTGTGGGTCACAGCAAAGTCCCCTTTCACTAGGGATTGCAGAGATTGCTGAAGAAGGTCACAAGGGTCTGCATCAGTCTGTTTCTCAAAAACTAGTTGTTGCTGTGGTTTGAAATTAAAAGTGGTTCTATACTTTGTGAGGAGACGTTAACACAATGTGTTACTGGATTTTGATCAGGTAAACTCTGGCATAATAGTTCAGCTCTTGAGGGAAGGAAAAACAATCCATATCAAAGTTAATGGGCTTGACACTGCAGAATCTGGTGTCATCAGAATTAACATTCTTTTATGGCTGTGGCCTTTCTTAGGCTATTAGTCTTTCTTTGGAGTTATTCATGTCTCTGGGGGAAGATTGTGCTTTGACTTGCATTCTCAAGTGCATCCAGCACAGCAGAATATGGTTAATCAAAGGTACAGCAGGGATCTCAGTGCTAAGGATTACATCTGAGAAAAAAATGGGAGACCCTGCAGGTCTGTTTGCTTGTGTTGCCCACTTGAATAAGTAACTGTCAGACTCTGTAAGATGTGATGTGATGCTTGAAGCAAAATCATACATGTACGTGTATCTGTGCAAATGAAAATATTGAGAAAGGAGAAAACACAGAGCGAGGCTGTTCTATGTAAATGTTATTCTTAGGATTGATAAAGGTTTGTAAGGTTATAGAAAAAATATAATCTTCCTAGTAATTTGATTTGTGTTGTTTTTTAGAATGCAGAAATCTACTTTTTTTTTGTCTGTAGGAATAAGCTTTTAATGGAAAGCTAATATTCTTAGAATTGAGTATTTTGCACTCCTCTTCCAAACTTTGCATGCCTTACTGATCTGGAATTTCATTCAAAAAATTGGTGCTTTATAAAATCACTGCCCTATTTAATCAGAGTAACATGTGGTAGGTCTTAGCTCTGCTCTTGTGAATATACTGCAGTAACTTTAATATTTAAATTAAATTATCTATTATGTACAATAATCTCTTTAATAGTATTCAATGCATATGAAATTTATCTAGGATTAATTATTTACATGGTTTTAAAAGGTTTATATTAATAACTGGTAGAAGTCTTGAATTGCTGCATTTCACACTTGCTTTTCAGTGTTTTGCTCTGTTTTACCTAATTAACTCCTAAAAAGGCAGTATGATTTGAAGAATATAAGCATTTTATATTCATTTTGTGAAATTTCTGTCAGGATACTTTAGCACATTAGCATGCCATTTATTACTGATATTTTCAGAAAGCTGTGTGATTTATTTTAAATAACAAATACTAAGGGAAACTTGTCAGAGTTGGTATGTCTTAAGTAAGCAGAGGGATGGAGGTGATCAGAATTATTCACTTGTGGGCTTGATCTCTTAAAAGTGATAGAGACCTGTTTCATCCTCTTACAGAAAAACACCTTTCTTATCTTCCATATCCCCCATTTAGCTTGGGATTTATATGAGAAAGGCAGGAAATTACCTAATCTGACAGACAAGACAGATATTTTTTGTCAGATGGGAAACACAACTTCACATTGGGCTGGCATGTAAACATATCTCTATTTTTAAGTCCAGGAGTTCTTCTAAGTCAGCTGTTAGGAGTCAGAGATCCTAGGAGAGGAATTTATTTCTCTTTCTTGCAATTGTTTTCTTTGGTAATGAACACCAAGAGTGCTTGCATGGAGTTACAACCAGGTGCTGTATTGAAGGCATGTCTGAGGTGACATGCAGCACTAAAGACAATTAAGCTAATTCATGGTCTTTGAAACACAAGACTAATAATAATAGGAGAAGAGACTTTCCTTAGTTTCAAATTTCTTAATGCAAGAAAAAAAACCAGAAAAAATTAAAAATCACCTTAGATAGCATAATTCCTTAAAAGCAGGGCAGAAGAAAGTTTCATGAGCATCATTGTTAACGTTGAGCCAGGACTCAGAGTTTTGAATAGTTCATGTCAGTTACTGGTCTTGGCCGCTGCTGCCTTCATACACACATTGCAGTCCTATCATTCATCCCTTATCTCTGCAATATCTGTCTAATTTTACCTATGACAGACACACTCAACGAAGAGCTTTATTTCATATTTTGCAAATACACTTGTCTATATATTTAATACTTCATATATCACTAGTTTCACACCCAGTTACCTGATTGCGACAAATAGAAAGTCTCAGTTCTTAAAATTATATCATCCAAATAAAGCACAGGAATGTTCCTGTGCATGTGATTATGCTTTTATGACAGAATCATTCCTTAGAAGAGCACTTACAAGTAGTGCTAGTAGTACTCAAAGCTGTTTCAATTTATTTGCCATTGCCATTGATTTTAGACCATGTAATGAATATAGATCTTTCTTTTTAAATACAAAAGCCTCTTTTAAAGGGTTTTGAGGCAACTGGCTACTTTATCATAGACTAATTATTTTTTTATCAAATACATTGAATGGTGACCAGTAAAATGACTTACTAGTGGATTCTGGTAATTGTAGTTAATACCTTTTTTATTTTCCTTTCCTTTTCTTTTTTTCTCTCTTATGTAAGATTCTGATATCCTTACTGGTAATGAACTGCAGCACCTTGCTTCATAAATAATCTCTCTGAAGCTAGTGGGACTACTCAAGGAATAAGAAGCTGCAAAGCTGGTAAGAATATCAGAATCTCACCCAAGCTATCATCAGTTTCTCTGAGTCATTTTGACTAGCAGCTATACTGTAGTCTGCTTTATTGTTTTTGTATTTCATCAGAAACAAGCTTTGTAAATATCTACAGATACATTGACTATGTGAATTTATTTTCTAAAGCATGTTTCTGTATATTTTGAGATTTCACCTGGCAAGATCTACTTAATTTTGAAATATTACAAGCGATTCTTTTCAAGACAAAAGAATACCAACAGATTTCTCAGCTGCTCCACATGAACCAATACTTAAGGAACAAAAGAGCTGCATCAGTGTAATTTTAAAAAGCTCCTTCATCTATTTATTAATCACACTATTCTTAAAAATATCTGGTAGCTATAAACCAGCATTGTGGATAAATGGGCTGACTTGGTATAAAAAGTATTCTTCCATCACGGGAGCATTTTCCTTTGCTTGTTCAGTTTGTTCAGAGCTTGATCAAACTCCAAAGTTTGAAGCCAGACTGAGAGTAGTAAATTTTGTCTGGGTGGTGGGTGAGATGTCCACCCCAAAATCTGTTAAAGTCACTTTGTGGGGGGGTTTGTTTGAGTTAGCAGTTTAATAACAAAGGAGCTTTGTTTGAGGGGTTTTTAAATGTAATGGAACAGCTGATACACAGAACTGACAACACTTTTTTGAACTTACTTTCAAGTAGCTGGGAAATTTTAGTAGAATAGGGTAGAGACCTGGGATGGAGACCTAGGATCAGTAATTTAAAGAGAGAGAACAAACAACTTGTTTTAGAGCAGCCTTTTAACTGCAACACTCGATTTAGTACCTGCACAGCTTTATGCATTCTTTGGTCCATTTGTAGTTGTTCATACAAACTCTAAGGTCTCTACTAAAGCTGAACATTGGGTAGAATAACAGCTGGAGCAGGGAGGAGAAAAGATGAGATCTTCATTGGACGAGCAGAATGGGGCAAGGACAGAAAACAAGTGTAAAGCTGTAACAGAGGCCGCAGAGGAGGGGAGAGACTGAGCTGTGATCAGGATTAGGGGCAGCTAGGACTTGAACAAGTAGACTGGACATGGGTGCGTGGTGAGGTGCTTCATTTTTAGCAGCCTCTTAAAACCAGAAGTAATTCTTAAGTGGAGACTTGAAGCCATACAGTGCCACTTCAAGCTTGCATTAATTGATGTGGATATATTAACTGGTCAAATACTACTTTCCCACCAGAACTCTGGTTTCTCTGCTCTCTGGGGAGAGATGAAACAGTGGTGTGTAACAAAGAGGAGGGAGACTGCATAATGAATGAGATGGAGGATTGCAGAAAGACAAAGGAGGCGATCTCATGGTCAAGGTGGTTTAATGCTACCCTGGAGAAATTAGGGTGGCTTTTCTTTTCTCTGCAAAAGACTCATGCTGAGACAAGTCATTCTGGGAGTGGGGGTGGAGATTTTCCATAAGTGGCTGCTTGATTTTGTGCTGAAACATTGAGATCCTGGGGTTGCACTCACAGAAACTCTACTCATCTGCAGCTGTTGCTGAAAATGCCAGTAGTTGTATTTCAGACATAGAAACTGTTACATTCTACAAACTATTGTGAGATATAAAGGCAGGGATATCTCAAATTGCTCACTGAGAACTGTCATACTTTGAGCTAAATTTTCCTACGTTTCCTTTCCTTATCTGTAAAATCAGGATAATAGTACTGAATCTTCTTGCTGGTAACAGTATCTGTTCACCAGTTTTTGGATGGCAATCTTAGGCAATGTAATCTTAGGTAATGTGCAAAAAGGTACAAAAGTTCAGGAGGAAATGAATGATTTTATTTCTGCAGCACAACTTGAATAATTTGTAGGAAGTATGCCATGAGCATCAAACAATAACAAAATGAAGTGTGGTGCATCTGCTTCTCAGCATGGGGGGATTAATTTCTCACAGGGCTGTGTTTGGTGCCTACAAAATGGCTTTCATTCTCCAGACCGAATAATAGCCCAGGAGAACTCATAAAATACTGCTGGTTCACACTTCCTCAGTTTGAAACTGTGATACCTTTGTGTGCAGCACCATACTCTTTGCATCCACATGTACTTTGTGGCTCTGCTCTTTGAGCTATGCTCTTTCCCTCATTTTGGTTCCTCCTCTCCTCCTTTTACAACAATAATGGGCACCTTTCATAAGTTCTGGAAATTTTGTAAGACAGTTTCATAAAAAGTATTTCAAGACTGAAACCGTGGTCTGCATGGGTAGCATATAACCTCAGAGTACGGCAACCCAGAGGGTGAAAACATAGAACTAAAAAATCACCAAAGTGATAGTCTTAAATTTTAACAAGATACTAGTTGGTAAAACAAATCCAAAGGATTCAAATAAATTATGGAATTGTAATATATTTGACCCATGACATGAAAGTATGACAAACAAGCTATGAAAATTACATCTCTTGTAAAATTTAATTGCTGTTCTCTAAATTGCAAAATAACCATTTCCTGAGAGCATGCTGTTTTAGAAAAAATTATAGAAATTATTCAAAGTCCTTGTATGTTCATCTTCTGGACTTTTGAGACATTGCATTTGAAATATGGCTCTTCTTGAGTTCTTGAGCAGTTCCTTTGGATATTCAAAGGCTGTCTCAACCAGGGCAGCTAAGGTTAACAAGACCTGTTAGCATACTGTGTTGGAAATGTCATTATTAATTTATCATGTGGTTGCTGTAGGTGAAGATCTGTCATTTTGCATCAAAGAGAAGATTCATGAGCTGCTAAAGTAACTGACATCAGGATTTTGTAGGTGATCCTCCAATATGGGCAGCTTTTTGGGTGATTGTCAGTTCAGGCGTGGGAGCCTAATGGAAGGCTTCCATGAAAGAATCCAGAGGGCTCAGTACAGAGAGCAGAAATGGTGTGGGGCAGTTGAGGAACCATAACTGTGCAAAACTAATTAGTGCTTTCAGGAGAGCTGAGAGCATTATACCGCATGGCAGTGTTTTAATATCAGCACACTGTTTGTTAACAGTCCCAAAAGTCAGTCTGTGTTCGCCACGTGGAGCACCTCCTGGACAGAGCATCTGTAGGTGATACTCTTCCCAAAGGTGAACAGCATGTGCCATCCATCAGCAAATGGATGAACCCTCCAAAACAATAGAGCTACTTCAAGAAACAGTCCTTCCTCTGGTGTATTTTACTGCTTCCTAGGCAGCTAAAGGTCAAGCAAAATTGCAGACCGAACTTCCTGGCCAAGGGAAACTTATCAAATACTTTTGCACAAGTTAGTAAAGAGTTGCAGTGCCTGGCGTTGAAGAGCAGAGCATCTTTTTAACCATGAGGGACAGATAGAAAAATTGACTATTAATGTCAGATTCTTCCAAAAAGAGCTAAGTGTGTGAGGAGAGGAGTGGTGGGAGTTCTACTAAACTGTCTGGAATTGCAGTGCTCCTAGTATGTATCCCCAGTACAAAGTTGGGAGAAGCTCACCGTTCTTAAGGTCCAGCAGCAGTACAGGGGGGCAAGGTTACTCATCGAAAGAGGCACGGGTTGCTTCAGAGGAAGCAGTGAGTTCCAGTGAAGCAAACATCAGTGTGATGTAAGCTACACCTGTGCGAACATGGCAATAGTGTTTCAGCCCAATGGGCTGTGTGGCCACTGTCCACAGCATCTCCTTTATTGGGAAGTGGATTCCTCCTTCTCACCCAGGACATATTGCCTTCATACCTCTGCCTTAAGCACTGGATGGGACAGAAGTTGGTGGAAAGGATGTGGACTAGCCCACACTAGATACATTGCCAGAGCAGCTCTGTTGGTCAGGAATATAGTACAACAGGATTTATTCTGGCAAAAGATCATCAGTAGTAGTCACACTGGAAGACTGTGAGAAAGAAAGTCTTCCTTATGTGTTACAGCTACACAGCTTTTTATGATAGATCACTGGAGCTGCACTGTGGTATCTTCACGTGGCTCAGTCCTGATCTAACCTAGAAATCAAACATATCAGGCTAAGTTCATTTTGTATCAGTCACTTCAATTCTGAAATGTTCTCATTTTTGAGGGGTATCCAGTCTTGCCAATATGCTGCTGCTGTTCGTTTGTACCTGAAGTTCAGGTAATTTAGGGGTAGGGGAGGAATATAACACAAGTAAAGAATGAGAATGAAATATAGATTTATGGTCAAAACTAGTCCATCTGCATATCTAGAAACAAAACTAAATGTCTGTATAAATTCTTTATTACAGCTCCATCAAGTAGAAAACCAGGGGACCCTCTGGTTATTTCTGATATCAAGAAAGGAAGTGTTGCTCACAGGTAAGACACTAGAGCTCCCAATAAAAATCTGTTTATGTGTGTAACCAGCCAAATTCAAGTTAAACAGAGAGGGCTTGTAAGAGCACTTTTTTTTCTTTTCTTTAATAAAAGCTTTTGTGAAAAGTTAGAAAATAGAAGGCATATTAAGAAGTAATTGTCCTAAAAATCCATCTTGTTTCTGTAATAATGTTTAGACCTTTTAGGATACCTTTCTTTTAATGTTACTAGAGTTCCATGTAACTTTTTCGCAGAACTGGGACACTCGAACTGGGTGATAAGTTGCTGGCAATAGATAATATTCGACTTGACAACTGCTCAATGGAAGATGCTGTCCAGATTCTTCAGCACTGTGAGGACCTTGTAAAGTTAAAGATCCGCAAAGATGAAGATAATTCCGGTATTAGCAATGACTATTGCAGATTCATGTGTATTTTCAGGATTTCTAGAGCAAAGGGGATTTCTTTTAAATTTTAGTGAAATGTTTTTTCTGAACATGTCTGGTTTATGCTAATGATAATCAGAAAATATGACCTAAAAAGAATTTTAATGGTATATAAAGTGTTGAATTTTCTCATTAGCTATATTGCTTACAGGAGCTGCACTGCAAAATTAGGTCTTCAGTTAGCTGAAAAGACAATTGCCCCTCAGGTGCAGCCATATAAAGTTGATCTGTTTCGTACTAGAGTATTGGGATTTTCTCTGCTTTTAAGATTGGAATCATAGTTAGCAAAGCATGGATCCCTGGGCTTCAGTTCTCCAACAAAGTGGTGTAGTGCGTGCTTTGTCCATAAACTTAAAAAATTGACTTTGGTACGACTGTTCACATGCTCAAAGGTAAGTAGTACTTTACACACTGTGCCGGATATCTGATGGAGGAGCCATGCCTGACAGCCCAGTGGAATAATGAACCTGCCTTAATTTTCCACACCTACACCTATTAATAGTCTTGTGTCTTCCCCATTGTGGATTTCATAAGAGCAGAATTTCTACCTGGAGATAATAAAGTGAGTTCTGTTATGCATTGTAGAGCAAAGAAAGGCAGTTATAACTACTATTACTGCTGCTGTTTATATTGCAGTGTTACACGAACTGGAGATTCACTTCTCTTCAGCTCTATTCCATCTCACAGCAAAAAGGCACAACCTGCCACACTTTATTATTTCAAATTAAGTGCAACTGTTGAAGTGGTGTTTAGAATTGCACTAGAAGACTCTTCCTTTTTCTTCCTCCCTCCTAATTGATTCTGAAAGCAAACAAAGTATCTTCTTAGTATTATATTGCAAAGCAAAGGCAGCTGCATTTAGTACTGTGTGCAAATTGTTGCTGTAATTGAAACGTGGATTTCAGTCTCCACCCATAGGAGATAAGATCTTTGCTCTCTTACCATGCACACCATGGTATCTGGTATCTGGTACAGGTTTTAGTCTCAGTGGGGTTCTTATACCACACTTTTCTTTTACACTCTCACGTTGCTTGTTTTATAGTTACATAATGTATCTATATCAAGATTCTCACACAACTACAGTGTTTTATCCAGACATGTCTGGTGTAACTGAACAGATTCAAATGTAACTGGACAGTTACTCAGAAACCTACTGAAAAAAAAAATACTTATACAAATTGTTCTTGTAATAGTTGACTAAATGTCAAAGCATAAATGGAAGTATTATAGCAGATTTCAGATTCTTTGAAATTTGAAATGAGTGTCTGCTGAAATGTTAAAGAAAAAATATTTAGGAAACAGTGGCATAACAGTAGCAAAAGTGTAACAAAAAGTGGATCTCAGTTAAAATAATTCTTTGCATATTTGCCATTAATTTACTTATGAAAGTCTTTTCTTCTCGCAAAGGAAGAAATGTGCTGCTCAAATTCAACAGAGGAAAATAATAAATTCCTTGAGAAAATAAAAGCCTGATGCTGCGTAGGCATGGAGCCTAAACGTTTTGTAAAACACAGAATAAGATTAAGATTTAAACTTCTTTTTATTTTTCACTGCATGCATTTTCACTTTGTTGAGGAAGGTGAGGCGGGGAGTAGGGCTCTCAGAGCTGTGTTCCTCTGAGCCTCCGTGCAGCTGAGACCACAGCAGCATGATGCATGTCAGGTGCTCTTTGCCCTTGTCACCATGTTGGTCAGATGTTATTCTGATGAGCAAGAGGCCAGTGGGCAGAGCAGAGGCACTGTAGCACAGAGGATCTACTGTCATTAAATGTGGTTTCCAAGAATTACCCACAACTGCATCACAAGAAAAGAAAGATAGAAAATCTCAAAAACGTGAGACCCATAGTACTTCACTTATATCTTCTCCCCAGATGGAGGTATGTTTCCAGCAATTTTTCTCTTTCCTTTTCTTCTTGCCAGCTTCCCAAACTGAGGACAAATTTAAATCCAGATGAACCTAATAGCTACCTCCCTTTCTTGAATATCACCATTCTTTGCTTTCATGGCAGAACTGACCTTCCTGGTGAATTCAGGCCACTTGTGTGCCCTGTTTTTGGATAGCTCCAACATTCTGCTCAGCATAACATTCTGCCAATAATTTTCTGACCTACGGCTACTCAGAAAACAGACACAATGGACCAGTCTTCTTTCCAGTCATTCACTGAGATCTATAGACTTCCAATTCCCATGTGGAAGGGCTGTTGATAATTAGTAACTTCCTATTCACTTCCTGTTTATAGCAGAGAAGTGTTAGTATTGTGTCAACCCTTAGCAAGTGCTGGCAATTACATTTTCAGCTGGCACGTTGCTTTCACCCTTCAGCTGAGGTCTTGCACCATGTCCGTGCCACTGCTGCATAAACAGCACCAGTATTCCATCCCAGGGGATTGAGTGGTGGCTACTCCATAAATGCTTTAAGCAAGCAAAGCTGCCACTGTGCTGCTGTGCACATACTAGCCCACTGTGTGCCAGACTGGGGCTTCCAGGGATGTCTGTCTGGGTGCTTCTGGAAAGAGCACGTCAGATAAAGTGATGTGAATTGTACCAAAACACTGATGGCAATGCCTCAAGTAGGCACAAAAACCCCAGTATACTTTGCTGAATAAACACTACTAATTCCTCTCTCCTTTGATTCTCTGTGTGTGGCATTTTCTGTACATGGATGGCAAGGAGGAAATAGAACAGTGTGGAGGTGAAGATCTAAATTTTCTGAAAATTGGGAAAAAAACAAAGTCGCTTCAAAGATATCGGTGTTCCTCCAGCTCTGCCTAAAGTACCATGTTCAGTATTAGAAGAGGGAAACTCTTTGAGCCTTTGCTAGTTATGTAGGTCTGGTTTTTTCCCCTTTTTAAGCTTGTCTGTCTACAGGAACAGAAATGGTAACATTTGAATTTTCTAAGTTGTTGTAGTTCGTTTTAGTAACATTTATGGAATGTGTATCCTAGACATTTTCCACATTCACTGAACTGCTCAAAATGTCACTACCCACAGATGCAGGAAAATTTGCCCACCAGACCAGCCATCCTGGCTGAATGCCAATATCAGAACATCAGCTAGAAAGAATTTGTTATTTTGATTTGGGGAGAATTCTGGCATTTTTAATTTTAAAATATTACTTCACAACTCAAAGACACTGCAGTTGATTGCTCTCTTGCTGTGGTTGGGGCTTTTTTCATAATATGTAAAGAGCATTTTATAAATACAAACACATTTCTTGTTGATGCAATTCCTATTGAGTATTGTTTAAGGAAATATATTATATTTAAGTTTACTCAGTGATGGACTCTTTCCAGTTCTGATAATTGTTTGGTGTGATAAAATTTCAAAATAATGCAAATGACTTCATGAAATAATATCTAATGGATTTACTTAATTCAGTTTAGTTGATAATTCAGTATACAGAAGATATTTTCGATTCTGTTACAAAAAGCTCAAAACATGTCCATAAAAAACATGGACTGTTTTACAAATACAGCTGCTCATCTTATAATGACTTTTGACTTTTCCCAGAATTCTTTTAAGAAAGTTTGGGTTTAAAACTTTCAAATTACCTTTAATTTTAAATACCTTCCATTCAATTCTAGAAACAGATGAGTATCAGTATTTATACCATAATAGTAACTTGCCTCTTCTGTAATAATGTGACGCTGTGGCAAATAAGAACAGCGTCCTGGTGTGCAAGAGGCAGAGCTTGGCCAGCAGGTCAGAGGAGGTGATCTTTCTCTCCTGCTCAGCACTGCAGAGAGATTTCTGGAGTGCTGGGCCCAGTCCGTGGGCTCCCCAGACACGGACACACAGTGGATGAGGTCCAGCAAGGGGTCACAAAGGTCAAGAGGAGAGCCTTCTCCTCTGAGAAGAGGCTGGGGGAGATAGGACCTCTCAGCCTGGAGAAGGCTCAAAGGGGGAATCTCTTAGGATGTATAAACATCTGAAGAGAGGGTGTAAAGCAGACAGAGCCAGGCTCTCCTCAGCAGCAGGAGCAGAGGCAATGAACACAAACTGAAACATGTGAGGTTCTGTTAGAGTGTCAGGAAACACTGCTTTACTTTGAGAGTGACCAAACACTGGCACAGGTTGTACAGAGAGGTTGTGGAGTTTCTGCACGTGGAGATATTCAAGAGCCAGCTGGACACAACTCTGGGCAACCAGCTGTAGTTGGCCCTGCTTGTCCAAGGAGGTTGGACAAGGTGGCATCCAGAGATCCTTTTCTATCAGTCTGTGATTCTGTGACAAAATAGCCTTAAGTTATAGTTTAATATAAAAGGAGATCAGATCTAAGATCAGAAAGGAAATCAGACCTAGAGATTTTAAAGAGAGTAAAATTTAGACTTAACAGATTGAGGGGAGCTTTTCTGTTGACATGTGTCCAGGTTTTGGCAATAAAAAATTGTATAATAGGTAATTTATTTTTTTTAATAATCTAGTAGAATATGATTCAGAATTGTATCTGAAATGTGATCTTTTGATAATGTTGTTTGATTACCAGTCACTAGACTGAATATGCTATTTTTTTCATTCCTTCTTTCATAAGAAACCAATTGCATCCCCTTGGCATTTATTGCAGATGAACAGGAGAGCTCTGGAGCAATTATTTATACTGTTGAGCTAAAACGCTATGGCGGGCCCCTTGGAATTACAATCTCTGGTACTGAAGAGCCCTTTGATCCCATAATCATTTCCAGCCTTACAAAAGGAGGATTAGCTGAAAGGTAAGTTGGAAAGCAAATTATTTTTAAACGTTCTCTCTGTCAAGATAGAGGTTTGTTTTTTTAACCTGAAACCCCTAATTTTCATGGATAAGCAATTGATTTCTTTATAATTCTCCAAATTGGAGTTTATAATATTTTTGCTGTTGTTTTTTGATCACTGCCAAGCTCCAGGAGCATGGGCAGGATGTACATTAGTATACAAGTCAGAGGACTGTGGTCCCTATTATGGATCACCAAGGAAAACCTAATCAATCAAACGGCTCGGTCACAGGAACGTTTTAGCAGCCTTTCAAAACCAATAGCCTTGCATAGTACAGTAAGTAAAGGAAGCACTTCATGTGTCCAAGTTTATCTGAACTTATCATACTCTCATCTGCCACTGCATCTGTATGTGCACCTACATACACCATAGGAAGCATTATCAGAGGAGAAATGCTCCTCATGGTAAGTGACAGATAGAGAATAATGAAAATTATAAGGATTTCTGTCACCTGTTATTTCTCAGATTGGTTGAGTCATTGAAACTTGTGCCCTTGGTGGTTGTTTCAGAGAGAACTTACAGCACACAAAACATGATATTGTGCACAGACAGAACCATTTACACAAAAATATTTTCTTTTCTTGATTGACCCATCCTGAAGGCCAGGTTTGTGAAATAGATGGTTGCTTGCTCACACTGTTTTTTTTATATTGTGAAACTTAGAAACTTGACTCATTTTAGGACTTACTAAGCTGTCTGAGATTGCTCATGAGCGGGTGGGCTGCAGTGAATATCATCCACAGGTGATTATCTCAGCTGTCACAGTAACACAGAAATCCACATCATGCCTCAGCTCTGCTATTGTCACTACAACAAAGGTGACTTGCTTTAAGTGTCTCTAACAAAAGAATTACTCTGTGACACAGCAATAAAAGCAAAATAAAAGAAAGAAAGGGAGATGGGACTTTCATGCTCCAAAATGCCAAGAAATTGCCTTTGTTGCCTTTTACACTCTCTTCTCAATGTTTTACTTCTCTCTCTTATTGTAGGACTGGGGCAATTCACATAGGAGACAGAATTCTAGCAATAAATAGTAGCAGTCTGAAAGGAAAACCTTTGAGTGAAGCCATTCATTTATTACAGATGGCAGGAGAAACTGTCACCTTGAAAATCAAGAAGCAAACAGATGGTGAGTGTGGCCAAGGGTACCATCCATGATGGTTAATGCATTTGTTATTGCAGATTAACAAGCATTTAGGCCATCCAAGGAAAAGCTTTGTGTCAGGAGTAAAAACCAGTTTCTCAGAACTGCGGTAAAGCAAGGATCAACACCTCTTTTTATATAATTCTATTCAGCTACCAGTCCCAAGAAATTTTCTGTGCCTGTGGGTCACGTGAGTGAACTGAGCGATGCTGAAGATGAAAGCTCTGCTGCACAGAAATCTGGCAAGCTCTCAGACATCTATTCCACTACAGTCCCAAGTGTTGACAGCGCAGTGGAGTCATGGGATGGCTCTGGTATTGACACCAGCTTTGGAAATCAAGGTACTGTCAAAATACAATCCACATTTAAAGCAGGAATTGTTGCCTTCATGGTTGACCTTCCTTTGCCCTAAGTAGAACTTTTCATCTGTACTAACTTTTAACCCTGCACTTTATAATGTGCTGCTGTCTCATTATGACCACACACCTTGGCAGGCAGCATGATTTCTTGCACTTGGCTGGCCTCAGATTCATTCTTTCATGAGGATGTGATGTGTTACAAAGCATTTATCAATACATTAACAGGCTTTTGTTAGCTTTACTGACATCTGTATAGCTTGGTCCATAGCTCATCCACAACTAAATGAGTTTATCCTTCAAGTACAGATCAATGCAAGGCGCAGAACACTCTGGAGATGTTCATGAATTTGATGCCCATATGCATTAATTTTTAAATGACAACAGATTTATTATAAACTGCTGAAGGGCAACATTAGTCACTGCCTATGATTTGTAAATCTTTTGCTTCTTCCTCTTTCCTGCAGTATTAACATCTAACTCTCAGCTGTCAAAAACAATCATTCTATTTAAAAATGTGATCTTCCATAATGATAATTTTTTTCACCTCTCTGTAACTATTGTTTCATGTAGGATTTTCAAATAATTTCAGTTTGTAATACGTTTATTTAGGCAGTGAAGGATATAGACATTTTGTAATATTCTTGGTAACAAGAAAAATAAGTTACACACAACTTCAGTTGTTTTTTTTAATTATTTTAAAAATGTTTCTTTCCATATTAAAGCATGTATTCCCATTACCTGGGAGATATTTGGACAGATAGGTCCTTACCTCAAGTAATTTTTTCACTGGAGTTAGAATTTGGATTTATTTGACCCCTGTCCTTAACTGGGTTGGTCAGATTATCAAAACAAGTTATATTAGATTTTCTTCTGATGCTTTTAAGTTCTAAGGAGAAGTACTGCTGAAAAAGTGCCAGAATGGTAATTCTCATTTTCTGGATGAATTGAAGATATTTGGAGCAAATTGTTCAGCTGTGGAAAGGATTGAGGCCCAGAATGCTTTCCAAAGTCCTGATGATTCAGATGCCATGCCAAAGCTGAACCAGTGTCTCAAAGAGGATTTTTTTTTAACTCCCTTGAAAAAATCTGCCCAGACTTGGCTGGGTACATGGCACCTCTGCTAAACAGCCTGAGTGCAAACAGATTTGTGGCTTTATCCCTTGGTGTTGTGGTGGCCCCCATTTCTATTAAAGTTCAATCTGTCTTGACCCATCAAGCTGAGTTTGGCTTTTCTCCAAACCTTTCTTGGCAATATGCACAGACAAAGCAAATTGAGGAGTTTGGGGGATGTTTCTGGAGCACCAGATAATGCTTTATCCTATTAATTACCAATTTAATGCTGGTGAGCTGTCTTTTCTCTCCTTGAATCAATACCCCATTTTGTACCTTTGTCTTATGTGTCTGCCTTACTAATCCAGAGCCTTCACCACACAGCAGTCACATCTTCCCAACCAATACCTTCCCTAGAATCTGGGACTGTGTTAGTGTCTGCCAGTTTGCTGGAAAGCACTCACAGCTCTGCAGTCACACAGCATTTGAGGGAGACAGGTCTAGAGTGATTTATGGAAGCAAATTACCCTCTTTAGAGGGGCAGCAGCAGTCATAGTAGTCATCAACAAAACAGTACTTCCTAATCCAATATGCACATCAAAAAACACCAACTGTAGAGCTAAAGAAGTAATATATCAAGGTGAAGTATATTACATATATATGTTATATATATATGTGCGTGTGTGTGTGCTTATTTACATACATACGTGCACACACATATATACATATATACATATAAAATGTGTATTATCAGTTCCACCATAATGGATTTTGCTTACTAGATCAGCATCAGCTTGTGACCCCTTGATCCATGTGCTCTTCTTGATACATCACTTGGAAACTGCTTCCTACTTGGAATTCAAATGACACCTGGTTTCAGTTAAAATACTATTGAAGTAATACCTGCTTTGCTAGTATGATAAAAGCACCCAGAAATAAACTCTGCAGGTATAAAATCCATCTGATGCCACTTACACAGCCTTGAGACACTTAGAAATGGGTGATAGAGATGGTGTATATTGGTGCTGGGAATGTCTGCTGATTGTAAGACAGGCCTTTCCTGAGCTCTCAGAGCCCTAGCAAAAGGGGGCATGAAAAGCCAAATTCGTGGGATTTTTAATACATCTTTGGAAACTTTTTTCAATACATCTGAAGCAGTTTTCTTAATAATTTAGCTTTAATTTTGGGCATGTTGCATATGACCATATTAACACATATTTAACACATCCATGATTATTTCACTATTGATCAATCTAGGATGTCAAATTGGAAACTGATAAATTGTGGCAGTATCTAGAACTAAATGTAGAAGTAGCTGAGACAGAAACGGTAAGAGAACAGTGTTAGATATATATTTAAGATTTTGCTTTCAGCAGACATTCACAAAAGAAGCTCTAGAGCACACCTAATTCCAGCCATAATCTAGGCTAAATAATCTGCCAACAGAAAAAAAATAAGGTAACAATGACAAATTCAACAGTTCTTGAGAACCCCACTTCAGAGGTGTGCTTTCCTATCATTTCAGCATATGCATTGCTGTAAAACAGTAATTCATCATTTTAGGACACACGTATCAGGCTTCAGGATACAACTTCAATGCCTATGAATGGAGAAGTCCCAAGCAGGCCAGTTTGTCCCCCCCAGGCAAACCACGGAATCAGCCATTTCATGATGCAGGGCTGAGCGACGACGAATGGGATCGACCTGCAGCAAGCACGTAAGTTCCCTTACGAGTTTCTCTTCTCTGGTTTGCAGCTGCAGCAGCGCCTCAAAAAGAAACACTTACTGTCTTGAAAGAAATGATGTTTTTCTAATGAAGTTATAGCAGCTCTTCCTTTAAATATGAGATACAGTACACTCCATGAAACTTGTTGGGGTGGATTAGTGGTTTTACGGAGGATTATGATGCCAAAACCAAGACATTTATTTATTTCAAGTTACTTCAGCCAACAAAACATAGCATTTATCCCTTAAGAATAAACAAACAAAAAAATTAGGGCATTTCCCTGGGCAAGTTTCAGAAAAAATCTGATCTGTTTTCCACTCCACAAAAATAAACCTACAGATAATGTGTCTAAAGACAACTGGTGTGTTAATGTTTTGTCTACTGTGAAAATTCATTTTGGTTTGGGCAAAGAAGCACAAATTACAATCTTCATCCACAAATACTTGAGACATTGACATTCAGTAGGAGTAAAAAGTGATCCAGGTACAAATACCTTGTCCAAACTATTGGTATTTTGCCATTCCTCCTCTTCTAAGAAGTAAATCTTTTTCAGTTAATTTCTCTGCAGACAAAAGAACTTCCTGAGGAAAAAATTTTTACTTCACAATACCTGGAGGTAGTGGAAGACCCAAAAATCTCTTCTATTCTATGTTTTCTTTTCTTTTGGATTTGTTAGTGGATCCACTGCAGAGACTTGGGTAATTTCTGCCAATGAACAGTTCTTACTCAGATGTGGGAAGACAGGCATCACAGTAAAGAGATTTCTGTGCTCTTTGCACCTACCCTCAGAAACTGCAGACATGCATGTCCTTCATGAGAAATACACTTTCTTGGTGTGCCAGCACAGTGAGCCTGAAATCCCAGTCTGAGAAAAATTAAAGTTTAGTACTGAAAAAAACATTCTTGGTGCCTGTGTAAACATACTGCGTAAGGAAATCCATGAGATCTAGTCTTTGAAATACAGATCAAGGCAAAGTTTAGATGCTGCTTTCAGATTCTGAGTGACAAACCCTCTGATACAGCCCACAGCTTTGTGGCGTTTTTGTCTGGAGACAAGCCTGGTGAGATGACAGCTAAGATATGAGTGAATTCTCAGCCCGTATCCAGCTCCTTTGGTCCTTACTGCAGAAGCACACTGGCAGTTTTCATAGGCTAGTAGTGGACAGTGTTTAATAAAGGAAACTAGATAGTTTTCTTCATACTGCCCATTTTCTTTTTAGTCTAATAGGGTCTTTATCCACAGTTACAGCCCATATTTTGTTTCTCAAATGAGATGCAGCCATGGATTCCAGAACACCTACTGTTTTGCAGCTGTGTAAGTAATGGGCTGAAAAAGTTGATGAGCAGTGAATCGGGGAGCTGGATTGTAAAATAAAGAATCTTCTAAATGAAAAGCATGTGTTGTATTACCATTTAAAAGCACTGTGCAGCCAAAGGTATGCACATTAGAGTCTTGTTCTGCTTATCAATGTGACTTACACCTGAGAGAACCTAAAATAATGGTTACTTTTATGCTGTATCTGTAAAATGGATGGTGCCACATCTGATGGTGTTGCTATCTCAAGTGCTGGAGTATTTGAGAAGGTTATGTCTGATCTTCAAGCCTGTTACAGGAATCCCCAGAAAAAAAACTCTTCTCTTGTAGTTCTAGCTAAACAACTTCTCTTCCTCTCTAGCTCTAGAAAGTAACTTTTTCTTACCTTTGTTTTGTGTAGCACAGCTTCCAAGGATATGTGGCAACAGAAGGAGACTGAGACATTGGGAGAGAATCAAGAAAACCATTTAAAGCAAACATCTGTAGAAAGATCAGGTGGAGAGAGCATCAGGAGTGTGAAGAAAGAGGGAAAGATGTGGAAAGGTGCCTCTGGAGGGCAAAGGAAAGGTGGGGGACAGCTGGAAGAGTGGAATACTTCCAGGTAGGAAACCAAAAAGTGCACGAAAGTGAAATCCAGCTGGGCTAAGGCAGAGGTGGGGGTGGGGGGTGTGAGAAGACAGGGGAAGAAAGGAAAAACAGTTGAAATGAGAAAAGCAGGGCAAAAGCAGAAAACACCATGTTAACTTGCTGTTGATGGACAAGGAAATTTCAGTGGGCAAGCAAATGAAACCAGAGAGCTTAAACCATTCTCTAGCCTGGTGTATACCTATCACTGGTAGGTAGGACAAGTCTGTTGTAGTTCCTGCTCCAGAGAAAATGTTTAATACATTAAAATATCAATGCTTATGGGAATGAGTCTGCCAGATCCAAGAACCTCCTGATTAAAAAAGTTAAAAGTCACAAATTTTTTTTCTCTCATATGGCAATAAGAACTAAATCATAGACACCCTTGTTTTCATTATCTGTCCTACTGCCTTTCCTTCAGACTTTTTATGCATCTGAATTTCTGACGGCTCTTTAAATAAGCATCAGAAAACCAAATATGTTCATTATAGTCACAAACAATATTTCATATGACTTAAAATCAAACTCTCAGGTTTTAGATTAAAAAAAAATCTAGATAAATTATTTTGGTACCTCTTTTGGTTTTTTGATGTAGTAGCTCAGCTACAAATTACTCATGTGGCTGTAATGAAGATGCAAAAGATGAGATTTCACATACCAGGAGACAAGACTCAGAGTAAACGCAAAAGAGGAGAGGAGAGCTGAAAAAGAAATAGCTTGAACTAAGAAGTCCAGACATAGAAGCATCATGATTTTATATTTCACAGAAGTCAGAGAAGAGATGGACCTCCAGTTCTAGGACATCCAGGTTTTGCTATTGCAGACAATTGCCTCAAATTATCTTGTTCATTAGCTTAAGTTCCATTTGATATCATTAATATGCAATATAGCAAGAGATATTGGAATAGATAAATTAGTCTACATTCAATATTGGCTATTGAAAGAACTACATAGATTTATTGAAAAAGTTCATTTCAGAAGTCAAGGATCTTTCTAAAATCATGTTTTAAATACTTTCTTGTCTTGCCTGGGAGGAATTGCATCTGTGATCTGAGTAGGTATTCCTGCCATTGCTGTATCTATTGCAATATCTTAGAAGAGACACTGATGCTAGGTGGAGAATCATTGCAATAAGAGATTGAAATGGCTGACCATTGTCTGCTTGACTGATTGTAGCTGTAAGAAAGCATCTCTGAGGCAGAGTATCATGTGTGTGAAGCATTCAAGCTGTCCTTCCTTGTGCTGGACAATTCTCCTATTTAAAAGCTACTGTGTAAACAGAATTACATTCACGCTATTCTCAGTAATACATTGTTTGTCAAGCAAGGCCTCAGATGCTTCCATAATAGTGTCTGCTCTGTTTATGTGCTGTTAAGCACCACTAGCTGCAGTCCATGGGCAGCTGCTCCAAAGTAACAGCTTGCTGCCACCAAAAGGGCGAATTGTCACTTTCCTTCCTCATCCTTCTTCCCCTGTGCCTTTCACATAATCAGCCCTCTCCCATGCAGCAGCTCTGATGCTTGTGTGAACCTTTACTGAGCTGCTTCCCCTTGCTGAGACAGGAAAACCTCCTGCTTCCCTCCCTGTATACACACATACACTGGAAAGGTGTTGCTTTGGGCTGTGTCACCACAGCCCAGAGTTGTGGTTTTTATCAGACCTCACTTGCTGAGCAACTTCCCTAAGCATCACTGTCACCAACATCTGCTCAAGAGTGCTTTTAATAAGGCTTTGGTGCATTTATGAAACACCTGAGACCTAAGTTTCCATGCAAGTCAGTGGCATCCCTGAAAGTTTCTCTGTTTATGTATGAAATTATTGGAGCAGTTTATATTACGGTGATCAGGTGGGCTTAAACTGATAAACGCAGCTTAGGCTGAAGGAATCAGGTAAAAAGCACCACCAAGCCTCTTTTGCAAAATGTTGTTTGCAAAAAAAAGAGGACTCTTTCCATATTGCCTGGGAGAAGTCTGTGAGCTTGAAAGGTTTTATTGCAAATATTTGTTGCACGGAGCAGCTCCGCATACAGCTACTGGTTGATTCATTAGTTTTCATAGGGAGGTTCCGGTTTCAATCCAGTAAAAATATGTATTGAACTGTTCTTGGAATCCATTTCTCTCCTTACTGAACAACTCGCTGCTCAGATCCTGCCAGCTGCTAGTGACTGCCAGGTTATGAGAAGGCTTGTCTGTCATGTGCTCTGCATGTCCATCCGGCCTCTCCTGATCAGCGACTCTTCCCCACTCTCCTGCATAACCTTCTGTCATTCAAGTTGCAGTCTGTGGCAAGGCACGTGTGTAATATATATATATTTTAGAGGGGGGAAAAAGTCCACATTTTTTTAACTTCTCATTGTAAATCTAGCTTCACAGGTCCCCATGATAACACCGAGGCTGACCAGGAGGAAAATTTCTGGTCTCAGGCTCTGGAGGATTTAGAGACCTGTGGCCAGTCAGGAATTCTGAGGGAACTAGAGGTAGAACAATCTTAACCTTTCTTTCCAATTATAGAGAAATATAATGGTTTTGGTTTGGTTTACATTCATTTTATTTTCTCCTTTTTTCTTTTAAGTTGCACTAATCACACCGATTCATTTAAAAGCTTTAACCCCTCTCCACAGGACAAGGCTGACAGGCGTCTGTGTTTGAGAAACATGACTCTCTTGGTACCTACCCTTTACCTTTATATTTTTGCTTGTGCAGCTGCCTCCCCTGCCCCTAACCAGAGCTGTTTTCTTTTGTGCAATGCAACCAAAATTCTATAAACATGTTCACCCCAGTGCTTTTGACTTGCAGCTTCTGCTGTGCATAACCATCAATGCTGTCTGTACAGGCAGCAAATGGCACAGAACTTCTAAGTGGGCATAACCTTCCTGCAGCAATACATTCCACTCTCTGACAGACGCTTCATGCAGCTTTTCTTAGCATGTTGTAGGTTGTCTTTTAAATTGCAACTTAATTTGATTAAGATGAACATAAAAGAAAATCAGCTTTTCAAAATGTTTACCTATAATCACACCACTCTGAAAGAAAAATTAGCTGCCAATGTGAAAAATGTTCATTATACAGCAATTTCTTCACCGTGTAACGAATTTTCATATTTCATCCTTAAGTTCACTACAAATTTAACCATGCTTTGTGTTAGATTGTGCTGAGGGCACATCGGGGGAAGAAAACAGACACAGAGTAACTTGGGAGTCTTTAATTTTCTAATCACCTTTTCTCTAAGTTATCTAATCAGAGCAATTACCATTATACTGCCAATTGAAACTACAGAATGAAAGGTCCTAAAATATTTTCTTTTATGTTCTTTTAAATTCCTGGAGCTGCAAAACTGGCAGAATCTCATTTTCATTTTTATGTTATATAAAGTCCTTTAGCAGCCAGGAGGAATATGAATGGCGTAACTGGGTGAAAGTTTTTCAGTCCAGATTAATTTACTTCCTCAGATATATGGCTTTTGTATTGCATGTATGGGTAGCAAAATGTGATTCTCATATATTTGTTATTGAAAACCAGAGAAATGTAGGAGAAAATGTTATACTGGCTTAATTCTATAGTTATTCAGTACTGCAGGCTTCTCTTGCAGTTTTCAGTATTCAGTGCATAATAAAAGGATATGGAAATAGATAATTCCAAAAGGGAAACAGGTCATCCATGCTGTCCAGAATTCAGTTATTTCAACACACTGAATTTTCCTCAGTCTTTCACAAAAGGGAAATTCAGAACTGTAGATGTACCATCTATAGCAATGCCTCGTTGCACAACCCCCAGCTCTGAAAAGAAAGCCAGACTCATTCAGTGTGACAGGATGCTGAGAGTGGCCATGCCTCTACTTTATGAAGTGCCATGGCGTAGTCAAGGACTCCTTATCATTTTTCATTTCAAGGTCTTCAGCCAAAGAGCAAAGAAGGCTGTTGTTTGCCAAGTCCTCTGGCTGCTTTTGCTCCATCAGGCAGTAATATCAGTCATTACTGAGCACAGAAGAGTGTTATGGCTTCAATCCATTATCTCATAGTGAAAGTAATGCTGGAGCTGTGAGAAGGAGGGATGACAGACATGCTCACCAGAGTTATAGGCAAACATTTATTTGTCTGTTTTGCCCTTATTTTTTACTTTTCCTATTCAAGCAGGCTGTCTGTGTCCAGTCCCAGTCAGAGTTCAGGTTATGGTCTTTAAATTTCCCTTTCCAGTTGTCCATCAGAAGAGATAATAAATAGGAAATTCAGCTCACCCTGTCCCCGGAGTGCCAAAGTGCATATGCCTCCCATTCCCCAGAGCAGAAGATCTTCCCCAGAGGAGAAGGCTCCTTGCTGTGCATGGATGCTTTTCAAGTTCAGTCTGTTCCACCCGCTGGGTGAGGTGATTCCCATCGTCTTCTTTCATGATTTCACCCTCCATGCATTCTTGCATCTAAAACAAAAGGCTGTCTTTTACTGAGATTAAAGCCAGCAGTGAGACCAGGGCCAGTATTAATGGTGAGCCTAGGCAGTCACTCTTGCAGTGTGCATGTCATACAGAGTTTCTTTCCAGGCGGTGAGCTCACCTGCACTGAGTTTTCCCTGAGCTTGGGGTAGTACCCAGGCACTCTGCCCATGCTGGCTCTAGAGCTACCTACATATTCTGCTGACTCACATTTTTTTACCTTGCACACACAGTCTGAATTGCAAATGCCTTCCTGTAGTTCCAATTCCAACAAATGCAATTATGCCACAACTTAGATGTTGTTTAATTTATGTATAAAATATTTTTAAAATAAGCAATTACACTACATACTCTTCAGTCTGCCAGGGGACTGTCTTACAAGCATAGCCATTCTGGTGCTCAGTATTTTAGTTTGAAATGCCATCTGAAAACTTTTGCCCAAAGGGTTCATATATTGTTATTGTGTTTTGTTGTGGTCCTTTATTTTATAGTGACTTGCAAGCAGATTGAACATCTATCCTCTTGCCTTTTGCTGTGCCCTGAGTGATTGTGTTCTAACAAAGAATAGAGGTGTTTTTCCTACTGCTATGAATTAACCACTTACTTAACCCACATTCTGTGCTACAAATTAACCTGTTCATTAATGCTCTAGGCCACAATCATGTCAGGAAGTACAATGAGTTTGAATCATGAAAACCCACAACCTCGTAACCAGCTGGGAAGACAAGCCAGCTTCCAGGAAAGAAGTTCTGTAAGGCCACATTACAGTCAAGCTACTCGTAGCAACACATTGCCTTCAGATGTGGGGAGAAAGTCCATGGTTCTGAGAAAATTTAAGCAAGAAATGAAAGAAATCATGTCACCAACTCCCGTGGAGTTACACAAGGTCTGTAATTTTTCTTCTGACAGCTTTGAAATAATATATTCAGCACAGGAACTCTAATTATATGGCAACACAGTAAGCACTTTTTATAATGACTCCACAGATGTAATTTGGGGGCCATGCATATTAGTTCTTACAAACACATTAATGATAGATCCTTGTGGGGGAAAACAAATGAGTAAGATGCATCCTTGTCTACTATTTCATTTTACAATAAATCCTCAAAAGGCACTGCTCTTTTGAAAGGAGCATCCGCTGGTAATTTGAATTGACAGGACCAATAACTCTCGTTTGCAAAATGTGTTCATTAAGAAATCAAAGTTTAATTTCTAGAAAATACATTTCTTCAGGAAATTACTCAGGGGGTTTTGGGGCTCCCATAAGTCCTTTTTTAAATTAACACTCATTTTCAATCAAATACAAGAGATTCGATGTACATAATATAGAATGTTATTTCAAATTAGGTATTGCTTCTTTTCTCTTTAAAATTCCTTTGATGCAAAAAGGATAAATAATCTTCAGACTATGCGACTTTTCACTGTGCAGGATGGTTGAAGTCACTGGGTGCTATGGAGGTGGCTCTGCACTCCAAACAAGTACTAGATAAAGTATCTTTGGATATGCACAGCAAACACCCAGCCATTTTAGGTCTCAAGTCCAGTGGGGCCATGAGAGCAACCAGTTTCCAAAACTTAGAGGGGCATTATAATGCTGGTCTCCCTGGTGGGAGTGGGCACCCCATCTCCTGAACCCATCTTCCTCTTAAAGGTCTGAGATCTTTCCAGAAAGGAGGCAGGCCATAGAAGAATTTCATTCATATGTCATCTGGTCATTCTCAAGAGATTTGGGTTGATTTCTAGTTCCTGTGGATTTACCTCACTTTAGTCTGTAGTTCAATTGAGTTCAGCAACATAAAGACTTGCTGAGTGTAGGCTAAATGAGTGTTTATAGAAGGTGGTAGAGAACTGATCTAATATATGGTTAATTAATTCATTGCTGGTGTATATGATCAATAAAGATGAATTGTGGTAGTTTAAAACTATTCCTGTTTCCAGCCTGATGTGATCAGTGGAGTTAGGTACTGTGCTCAGTTTTTCAGAGTGGTGAATAAATGTGAAATATAAAACCAAAGTGTACCAGTAGGTATTTCACAGTGTGCTCACATTCAACAAAGGCACAGTTCTGGATTACAAAGCCAGCCTTTCATGTTAATGAGTCAATGGTATTATGTGATAGTAACTAGCTGTTAGAGTCCTGAGCAGCACAAATAACCTGTCCACGAGCTTTCTCTTGCTTCAGCTGACTATTTTTAAGATTGCTTTGACCTTTCCTTTGAGTAATTTCCAGACTTTGTTCAGACAATATACCCAGTTTTTCCCTGTCTGCTGAAGTGATGCTGAGTTTGCTTTTACTGTCTGTTCTGTCACCCAGAAAAGAGTAATTTCCTCTCTAAAAATCTAAACATTGAACCTGTACCAAGGATTTTCCAAATCCTTACAGTCATTCAAGAAAAACAGAAGTAGTGACTGGATCTTATGGTCTGATTCCCCCAAGTGAAGTTATACCCCTGTGACACATGCAGGTTAGCCCAGGCAGCATGGACTGCTTTTTGTCTGAACAAGCTCTTACTAGTTAGCTTTCCTACTGGTTCTTGTGTAGCGGTGTGCCTGCTACCTTCTCTCATGTATTCATGTTCATTTTTGTATTAGACCTCTAATTTAACACTAATAACCTGTTCCTTTGGACAGCTTGTCCAATCAGAGTTTTCCATAAGAACTGCAATGCCACGGGAATTACTTCACTGTCAGGGAAATGCCTTGGTTGAAGTCTTTTTCATGTATCCTCTTGCTGGCAACGTGTTCTGCCTTCTGCAGGCAAACATCTCAATTAGCTGGGCCATTGAAAAATCTTTGAAGATTTGGAAAACTGTGATGGTATGGGCAGTTTTGAGATACAAGCTAAGACATAGTTTGTCTAAGACCTCACTTGGCAGATTGTCCAGCATGTACTTGCCCACATGCTGCTGAGCTTTCCCAGTTTCATGGGCAGGGCAGGGCAGGTGCCTTTGTTGCGTGTCACTGTGATGAGTCTGCATCCCTGCTGAGGCAGGGGCTGTGTGCCCACAGGGCTCACTCTGCAGCAAGGTAACCTGAATTCTTCACTGCTCTTTCTTTCTGCATTGCATTCACCAGCGGTGCACTTGAACTGTCTTTGTCCTGAGCAAACTAGGATTGAGATAAGTGTCCTACAGATCTCTTCAAACATTTGTTCTAGATGGTTTAATAACATTTAATTTGGCTGGATAGTGTACTGCTATATCAGTACCCAAATTTAATGAATGCCTTTAATGATTTCATCTACTTAGATAATAATATGGATGAACATTTTTCTAAAAATCATAGCAGACCATTTTTTAGAAGTTTCATAGAGCACACATTCCTCTGAGAGCAAAAATATGCACTATGATCAGATAATTTTTCAATATTATTATTGCAAGTAGTCATTAACCTAAAATTACAGTCAGTTAAAATATCTCAATAGCTGATCTGTGCAAGATGTATGAATTTAAATTAAGCATTTTCCCATATATTTAAGAGGGAGAAGAGGCATAGGCACAGACTCAAAATGTATAAGCTTGTGTTTAAAATTTGTAACTATTTAATTGCTTATGAAATATGAATTAAATTTCCAAATCAACTTTCTTTTTCCCTTAGGCTCCTGATGTAAATTTTAAAGTCTAACAAATCACCCAAATGGAGATTTTGCTATTGAGATCAGACCTTCTAAAGAGTTGTGATCAGCAGTACAGATAAACCAGCATGATTTAGGTGTTGTGTGAATAGTCTGAAGTTTTATTCCCTTCAGAGAGGGCTGCTGCAAATCAAGATGAGGAACCTATGGAAGGGTTTTGTCCATACCCATTATGAAATAGAAATTGAATATTTCAGATAGCAGAGCTTTTATCAGAGATTCTCTTTGAAGAATATATGTTGCCCGAGGAAGAATTAGCCCCAAAATTATAACCTGTAATACAAAAGAAAGTTGTCTGCAGATGACTTCCATCTGAAAAATATGACAGCTGTCAAACATGCAACAGAGTTAAATTGCTACCTCATCCCTGAAGCCAGCATCAGCTTCTTTAAGTTCCGAGCTCCTGTTAAACACAGCAAAGGTCAAGAGAAGATAGCCGTAAAGGAAGCAGTTTGTAAAAATCCAGAATCTGTAGATCTGAAGAACCACAAACATCAGAAAATATTTTGAAATGTGGAAGTTGTGGCTTACAAAAGACTTCAGATGACCATTCCCAAGGTCTGTGCCCCTCCCTGTCCCCTGCCTTCCCTGCTCCATTGCAGTAACTTCCCACTGACCCTCTACAGCAAAACTCCCCTTCCATGTCCTTTATCATTTGAAATGCTCCAATTTTTGTCTCACAAGGTGGGCATGAAGTAGCATGTGCATTACTACAGACAAGGTACAAGTTAAGGTGAACTAATGTGTAATGGCTCTTCCCATAGATGTGTATTTGTATGTGTTCTGGTGGCTGATAGTTCATTCACTAAAAACAGGGGAAAAAGCAACGCTATCATAGAACATACGAATGGGACCACCATCCATGGTGAGTTAATTCTCCACTGCAGTTTGGCTTTGAGAAGGTCTTGAGTGTAATAGTGTCTAGTTTGTGATCTGAAACTTTAAGAAAGATGATGACCACATGGACAGGGTCCAGAGAAAAACAAGCCTTATTTTACATCACTGCAGAGAAAGACAGAATAATGTGATCTTGTTCTTTGTGGATGGCAACAGGCTTAAGCCTCAGCAGGGGTGATTTAGTTTATACCCAAGGAAAACATTGGAAGGACTGGAAGGGATTACTTTAATAAACTGTGGGGTCTCAATCACTGGAGATTTGAAAAACCAAGACAGATAAATGTATCTCTGAAATGGTTTAGGTGCAGTTGATCTTGTCTTAGGACAAGAATACAGTCTAGATGACTTCAGTCCCTTGTTTCACATGCTTTTCTAGTTTATCTGGGGCTGGATCCAGCTCCATTTTACTCCAGTGCCTGAAGAAGGGGTAAAAGACTAAGTGGAAAAGGGAAGTTACTTTCAAAAATTGTGCCACCAGTGCTAGAACAGGACAGAATATTTCAAGTCTTCTTCTCCTAGGCATGGTATCCCCTTTTTACATTAACTTTTCAAGGCTTCTTTAAGAAGCAGTTAACTTAAAGCACTTCTGTCCTTTGTGATGATGAGGATAAAAAAGTGACTTTGCTAGAAGATAATTTGGTCTAGAAGGGTCTTGGTACAGAGCTAGTTATTTCTAATTTCTGCCAGGAAGTGCACACAAACCTGTCAGTAAAATATATCTCCCTGCTGTTTCGTTGTTTTTGGTTTTTTTTATTAGTCTTGCAGAATGGTGGTCTAACAGCCCTTTTGTACCAGCTTCAAACACACTTTTCATCAAAGCCATGTTAAATATGCTATGATATCACAAACAAAAGCTTCTGTTCATACCAAATTATTAGAATTTCCCTGAGTCCTGTTGATATAGCATCTGTTGATACAAATTAAAATAATTCTATGATGAATTATTGTGAATTTGCAGATAGGTTTTTCAGTAACTGAAATGCCTATTGACTCCTAAAGTTCATGCAGGGATGGAGGACATATGACAGGTTCAGCAAGAGTATATCTTGGGGGAGGATGGGGAAAAGAAGGCAAAAAACTTAAACACCACAGTCCCTACGAAGTATGAAATGACAGCTCATACCCAAAAAATGTCACTGGCAGGAAGAAAACTTTTAGCCTTAGATGTGGCTTTCTGCTTTGCAGTGCTGTTCAGGGAGAGAAAAATAAGGGAAGAGCAGGGAGAGAAAAATAAGGGAAGAGGATGAGCTGGGGTGAAGTAAGGGACGAACACCGTGTGGGGATGTTTGTGCTCGGCACAAGACACTGATGTTTCACAGCAGCCCTGCCATGCACATCCACATCTGCAGAGAGAATGGTGCTGCTGCTGCAGCTGCTGCCCTTGTATCCAGCCTCTCTCAACTGCTGCCAGGACAGCTACCGAACTTACTAGTCAGTGTGATTTCATTCTGGTGAAAGCAGGGCTGATACACCCCTAAACCCAAGTCAAGAAAAATGCAGAGAGCAGGAAACAATCCCAAATCCTTTACTCCTCTTTTGAGACAACCTGGTCTGTTCTGGCATACCTTTTCACACTGGCAATTAAGACAGCACCTCAGCTGCTCTCTGAAGGCAGCACCAAGCAGTGCTGTGCCCCAGCACTGCTGTGCCTTGGCATCCTTCTGTGAAATACTGGCCAAGTCCTCAGCCTGCTTTGAGCATGACACTAGACTAGAGACTTCCCAAAGTCCCCTTCAGTTCAAATGATTCCACAATTCAGAAACATTCAGAGGCTGGTGCACACACAGGGATGCAACACATGGAATATTGTTTGTACCAAGTCATTATAAAATTTTGGAACAGTTAATGTTGCCATTTTTATCAGCCAAGGTATGATAAAACCAGTGCATTTTGAATTCAAGGTGATACAAGCTACAGCAGTAAAAATACAGGTCTGACTGTGCAACTGTATCTGTGCACTGGCACACCACTCACACAATTTACTTGCATAGGTCAGCACCCCTGATGTGAGGAGGACCAAGGAAAAATAAAAATCTAAGCATGCCACTTTCCCACAAAGAAGTCTCTATCTGTCAAATAGCTGAATTCACAGAACTATCTGTGAGGACTTGTCTTCTGAACACGTGAAAAACCTCCTAACTATTTTATTGTCTTTTATTTCCTACTTTTGAACGACCACCTCATGGTTATGTAACTGTAATAACACTGCCTGCAAGCTTTTTCAGAAGGAGCCTTATTTGTACTTCCTTAAAAGATTGCATTATAACTCTTATACTGAGCACTTCTGAGGTGAGGCTTTACAGGGTGGACCACTGCCTGGTCTAGACCCAGGATTACACTGACAATGGTCTTTATTCCCTTGACTGCAAGACACAACGCCAATTGCTTGATTGAGGCCAGGTCTTCATACTTAAAGTAAAACTAAGCCTTATCTTGTACTCAGATCCTGGCAGCTAGAGAACAGAGAAATAAAACACTAAGAATCAAACAGTGACACCAGAAAAGGTGGGCTAAATACCACAGCTGACAAGCAGAAGTGTAAAGGGCTGTTTATTTACAAAAGGATAAGGTGGCTTCTGAAAATATTAACACAATATCAAAATGAGGACAACTTTAATACTGTAAGTACCAAAGAGTAGGTAAGTGATCTCTCTAATGTGAAAAAAAAAAAATGTCACCAAAGCCATCCTAGTAAGAAAACCTGACTCATGCTTGTAGAAATGGAGACAAAGTTTTTTTCTTTCTCATCACATCACCTCTCCTCCACAGGTAACTCTGTACAAGGACTCTGATGGAGAAGACTTTGGGTTCAGTGTCTCAGATGGTTTATTGGAAAAAGGAGTGTACGTTAAAAACATTAGACCAGCGGGCCCTGGTGATCTGGGAGGTTTAAAACCATATGACAGACTTTTACAGGTAATGTTTCTGACACTGTGCAGGTTCAGCATGGAGGGACATGACATATAGATTACTTTGTAAAAAGGTTTATAAGCACACTGCGGGGTATTTGGGTATGCATCTCTGGAGAGGTGACTGTGGAAAACTGCAGTTTTGCAGCCTTGTTACTTGGAACAGCCCTGTAAACTACATTGCTTATTATACTTTAAATAAAGAGCACCAGTTTGTTTGTATTTCTGCTGGGAAGGGATGTGTGTAGGAAGGGTGATGTGACCAGGAAGGACAAACGACCATAATTCCTCTGCACCACAGGCTGTGCTGTGTAGATTTCTTAGATTTCTTTCCTTGGCAAGACCGAGGCTCCACTTCATGGAGCTTTGGACTTTTATGCAGTGGCACTAAAGCTGGATTTTCCTGTGCAGTCAGGTTTATAGAAACAAATTCTTTCAGAATGCTAGATATTTTATAACTCCAAAGGAGACATACAAATGCTCACTACGAAGCTGGAATTTCCCACAGCATTTCCAGACAGATTTTTCTTTCTTGCTTTCCTTGATACAGATGTGAGAATTATTTCTTGTGTTTAATCCAAGTGTTGACTGACACAATTGGAATAATGTAATACTCAGTGCCACACTTATCACAGTGCCAAGATGGACTCTGATGAAAAAGCCAAATTATTTCTCAACTAGCCTAATACTTTATATAAATTTATATATATTAGGTGAAACCAGAGAAGACTTGAACTGAATTGAAATTTCAGATGTGTTTTACTGCATTTAAATTGATGAACACCATGAAAGACAGAGAAACTATGTGCTGTTAAATGTCATTATTGGAGTGAGCATTGTGAAAGCTGGCAACAGCCAGCACCAGTGTAAATATCCCCTTCAGCTACATTCTGTTTAAAAGTGAGTAGAAAACTTAACTGATGTCTTCAGACTAGACATCACAGTTAAATAGTCTTATGTTGTGCAGTTCTCTTAGAATAGTTTATCAAGCTCTATAGTCTCAAGGATAAATGTTTTTCTCTTGTGATCTCATTTTTCCCCCTAAAACGGTAACAAAAATCAATCTTCTCATCAATCAGGTAAACCACGTTCGCACCAGAGACTTTGACTGCTGTTTGGTTGTGCCCCTCATCGCAGAATCTGGCAATAAGCTGGAACTGGTCATTAGCAGAAACCCACTGGCATCTCAGAAAGGAAGCTCAGAACACCCTTCAGGGAGTGGGGAGTGGAGCGACCCGAATGCTGCCTTCCTTCAGCAGAGCGGACACAGCAGTGTTAGCACGGAGACACGGGATCCTACAAATACATTATAGCCGAAACCACTGGAGCGGGATGTTCGGTAACAAAAGACAATTATGGTGCTAAATCCATTCAAGATTTCTCTGAGATTGAGGCTCAGATGCTGTACAGCACTGAAAAGCACAGGAGGTCAGTTGGTCTGTCTCAAGGCTTCTATTAATCCACGGTTACTTTGGAAATAGTTTCATTCTTCATTAAGTCAAGTCATTCCATTCTAAACAATTTAGGATTAGTAACAGTAAAAAATTATGTAAGGGCCTTTTTTTTCCCCAAGTAAGAAACTGGGGAGATGTTTTAAACGTGCTCTAAATGTTCTTCTCCCTTCAGCAGCAGCAGCAGCTGTTTGAGGGAAAAACATAGAGTTAACCTCTGCTAACAAACAGTAGTGTCCAGGTTACACAGTTTTTAAAAATCATTTTATCAGGAAGGTGGTGCTGTCTGTTGGACAAGGCAGAGTGGTTTACTGCACTTGGTTTTCCTGGGAAATGGCTACATCTCTGACTTTGAAAACCTTTATTCGCTGGCGAGAAGGGTGCACTCATTAGACAAAGCAGGGTTTAGATGTTATAACAAAATGCTTGCAGGAAGCTGCAGTTTGCATTGAACATTACTCCCCACTTCAGCAAACTTGGTTAGAACACATGTTATTCCCTATGCAATGAAATATTTAATGGTATGTCTTGCAACCTGTGGGGATTTTTAAGCAGAGACTTTTTTAGTGGGATAAAACCTCTGACGGGGGATTACTGGAAAGAGTGAAATTGAAATGAGTTCAGACAAATTAGAAAGTTTTTTTTAAAAGAAAATGGCTTTTTTAAAATTCTGTCAGTGGAGATTGATACAGAAGCTCTTTAATGATCCATAAACCTGTAAAACTTGTACTGTCACACATGAGCTTTTTAAGTCAATCAGTTTCTTGAAGGAAGAAAGGTCCTATTTAATGTGCTTTGTTTTCAGCCTTCTTTATGATAAACATTACCCCCTGCAACACATTTTTAGAATTTAAAATTGTAAATATATTTTACAAACACATCACACAAATTGTCTCCTCTCCCTTCTTCCCCCAAGCAATAAAGACTGCCAGTTGCTTTATATGCTCACCAGCAGCTGCATTGGTTTATTCTGGTATTCAAGTTGTTATTGGTAATTATTGTTATTGGTGAATATAAAGATACTGGATTTGTACATTTGTAGAGTCTCCATATCTAAGCAATCACCTTACAGAGTTGTTTCTGGTCAATTTAAACTGTTTAATGTATCCCTGTTGCTGTTTCCAGTACATAAACAAGCTCACCTGCCCTGCACACACAAGTATCTCTGATTTCTATTTCAGCACTGCCAGAAAAGGTCAGAATGACACTTAAGGCTGAATCATGTAAAAAAAAAAATTAAAAAAAATAAACCAAACAAAAAACAAAAACTCCAAGGTTCATGAGTCACTTAAATATGTATTTTTATTTGTAACAAATAAGTATTAAACTGTAAAGTATTTTTGTACAAATTTAATACTTTAATAGCATGATATTTATCGTCTATGTTATGTTTTTTGAAATTCAAACTGTTGCAAATATTTGTATGGAAAAACTGTATAAATTGAAATAAACAGTGATTTAAAGACATTAAAAATGAGGTAGAGTTTTTCAACTTTATATTTTTCCCAGTGTTTTAGAAAAAATATACCGTTTTTATATTTGTGGCATACTTTTTCCTACCCTGAGTGAAAGAAAAAATTGTTAAAGGTAAGCAGGTTGTTCACATTTTAGTGGACATCAGATGTTTAACATCAGTTTATTTATCTCGAAATTGCAATGCAGCAAGTCCTACAGTACACATGAGAAAGCTGAAAGCAGAATGGTTTTTAATTCTGATTTGAAGTTTTGCTTTTCTTACCATGATCATCATAGATCAGCATAGAACTATTAGCTAAAGCAGCAATGGCAAGTTCTACATCATAGAAGAAGTTTTTTAAATCACTGATTGCAACTTTCTTGTTATGTCTTAACAAGATTAAAATCCATAATCCATCAAAGCTCACAAAACCTACACCCCTTAGTAAACTGTTTGCTTTACTCAAGGAAAAGATAGTTTTGGCACATCAGTAAGAGCACCTCATCAATACTGCAGCATTCAGAGATGGGTAAATTTTGGTATGGACAGCTAGGAGTCTTAAAATCAAAATACATCCTTGTGTATTTTTTAAGGGAACATCTGGATCCTCAACAACCTGTAAGTTCATTCTTCAGCAAAACAGAAGAATTACATGATTTTTGATGACCAATACACCAGTGAATCTACTAAAAATGGATCACTGAAAATGTAAATAAGAGGCACAGCATAAAACAGGCTGTTCTTCATAGAACATGCAAAACCAAGAAAGCCCTTGAAAGGCACCTGCATATTCAGCTTCTCCATCCCAAATATCTCGAATAGGTTCGGTAAAGGTTCATACCAAGACCAATTAATAATTGTCTGTTAGCTTTTGAAAAGCTTCCTAGGAATTTGCTGACCCAAACTTAGATTTCTAAGTCTGGAAGATCCAAGTGGAGATTCTTCTGCTGTTGTCTGTCAAAACAAAACAAAAATGTTACCCAAGTTTGAAACAGACTTAAAATACTTTAGCTTCTTCAAGAAAGGCTCTTTCTCCATGAGCTCAGAAATTAGATGTAATGAAAAAAAAAATCATCTGTTAGCAGGTCTGACTTTATAAAAATCAATTTCAATTATTACATTTTATATGCATCTCACAGCACATCACCTAAAAACTGACATTTGTGCACAGACCATAAGCTGATACAGGCTAAGCTGGTCAACAGATCACTCTGAGAGTAAAAACATGTGTAAGTTTGTTACTATTGACATTAAACCTTTTTTTCTGTATTAGCCATACATTACTCTGCAAAGACATCTGCCAAATTTGACTGCTTCGCCAATTACTGGTCAACTTGAAAATTATTAAATAAATATTAATAAAACATCGTAAGTGCCCAGGTGACTTGCATTGGTGAAACAGAGTGCAAAAGTTTGTTTTAAACTTTCTCAGTAAGGAGATACTTACAGAAGGTATTTTTGTAGCATCCTCAGAGGCAGGAATTTGTCTTTTACATGGACTTTGCTGCAAACTGATTGTCTGCTCTTTACTGAGAACTGATGACCTCTCCTGTATCACGAGGTCACTTTGAAGTTCAGGTGGGTCAGGAGCACTTTGAGTAAGAGAAACAGACTGAGTCTCGAGCTCTTGACTTTGCCAGCACTTCATCAGGGAAGAGGATGTTTGTTCAGGACAGCTATTGGTTTCTGCAACTGCCTCTCTCAAAAACCTCTGCAAACGTGTTTTTCTGGTTATCTCCTTGTTCTTTACTGCTTTCCTGAGGTGCAGCTCCTCAGCCACGATGTAGACCCGGCAGCGTCCCCTGGTCACAGCTGTGTACACGTGCTGCCAGTGCTGCCGGCCCGCATTGCCAACCACGTACACCACGGTCCTTTCCTCAGAGCCCTGAAACGTGGGAAAATGCTGGTTTTCAAAGGCTGATTTCCAGGAAATAGTTAAAAAAAAGATGAGAATGAGGAAGTTGGAGGCAACTGGGGATGCTCTCAAGAATATTTTGTACAAGGAATTCTAGTTTCAAGAACATTACTGATTCATTCATGAGAGAATACAGTGTATTAGCTCACAGCTGCCGTGTTTTTACCTGGAATGTGTGAATAGTTCTGGCCCAGGCATGCTTTATGTGACACAGCTTCTTCAGTGCCTTGTAGTTCACAGTGAATGTGGAGCTGCCGTATGTGCTGCTGATGGTCAGCAAGCGCTGCTTATCAATTTCTGCATCCTAAAAGAATAGCACAACACTCAGTAGTGAGCCTGGATCTGCAGCTGGTGCAATGTCTGTACTTCCCTATTCTAGCTTTCCCTGAAATTACAACACCTGCAACATCGACCAACTGAAAGTTTCAGAAGACATTAAACCAAATAAATTGCTGCTTTTCACTGACTACCTTCAAGGAAAACAGTTTTCACTGTTCAGGGATTACCCTAACTACTAATGCTTTCACTGCTCAACTCACTGAACCCAGAAAAAAAAAACAGTTTTTTGTTGCTGTTAACTTTTAGGCCAGCTTGGTTTTCTGCCAGGGAAAACTTTAGCTGTAGCATTACTCTTTACTTCAGACTATGTTAAACATTATCTATTTCAATTACAATACATTTGAGTATTTACAGAACGTATTTACACTGAACACAATCAGACCAACTGAAACACATTGTACAAAAAAGCTCAGAATTGAGGTTTTTTGAATTCTCTATCACACTTTGTCTTTTTTATGTCTTTTGCATGATTGTTTAGCCAAACTAAGTATGTATTATGGGCTAAACTTATAAAGTGTGAATTGTTTTGTTTGGGAGATTCAGCAAGCACTGAGTAATTTCCCACCAGGTTTTCTTTGTGCAGGTTCTTACAGCAAAGAGTTACCTCTGTAATGAAAAATATATCCCCATTGCAGAGTCGTTTGCCCTCCTCATCAGCCTCTGCAGTGAGTGTGGTTTCTGCACTTCCGCATTTCTGGCTATCAGGACCCTCTCTGACACCACTGGCTGCCAAGAGATCCTTGAGATACACATTGCGCGTGCTGGCAATCTTGTCCCCGATTTGAAATAGAAGTCGGTTCTTGTGGTCTCTGGGTCACAGAAAGAAGAAGGGGAAAATGTATTTACAAAGTGTGCATTTACCACATCTCAGTATTTTTTCTCTTTTCACTCTCTATACTTGACCCAAATTTAAAAACTTTAATAATAATCAAAATAGTTAGGGTAAGACATTTATGTCTTGAACTTTTGTAAAACCATTTGGTAAAAAACAGTAATATAGAGTAGCAAAAAAATATTTCAGAATATATTTAGAAATCATACAGTAGCAAAAAAAAATTAACCTTATGGGGTTTTTTTCATGTTGCTTTTATATGGATTTTGAATATTCAACAGTAACTTAAAATCTCAGAATTCACACAATGAATTTAAATGAAAAGCAGTTTACCACTGTTCAAAATGAGATTAAAGTTTATAAACTTTATAAATAATAAATAACTTTATAAATAATAAAATAAAGTTTATTTTATGAATGATTTATAACATAATCAGTTCTAGATGAAACACTGGAAGTTTTACAGCCTTATTTACTATGTTGTCCCGGTTTTCAAAACAAAAATTCAACTTTCAAAACTCTCAAAACAAAAAAACTTTCAAAAACAAAATTAATCGGTCACAGGAAAAATGTGAAACACTGGCTTACCTGGTTAAATGGTTTGAATAGTGTTGGCAACAAAGTTCATTTATTAGATCACAATCTTGCCTAAATCATACAAAATAAGAACATGAACAAAATCATGATATACAAAACATACAATTACAAGCAATGTCACATTAGCATTAATTTATAAATAATGGAAAAAGCCCCTTTTCTCTCTGATGATCTTCCACCATCTATTAAGAACAATTACTTATTCAGAGTTTGGAAGACAGAGCAGTAAAGGAACAGTTTTGTCTAAATACCACAGAAAGTTTTTGCACTGTACACCTAGATTAGTTAAATATGTTGTTACAATAAAGAAAATTAAAGAAAAACTAAAACCTAGAGAGATTATTTTCTGTGGATATATTAAAAATAGCAAGAAGATTTATTTGCTTTTTAAAGACCTGGAATTTTAACTTTTAAATGCAGCTTAAATACCTATAAATATATTATAGAAGAATCATACACAAAAATCACTTATAGCAGTATTGTATTAATAACAATTTAATATATAATGATAGCAGTATTGTACTAATATACAGTATTGTACCTGAATGCAGACTGGAGAAAAAAATTGATAATCAGAGTTACTCAGCATTCACAAATCACTTACTAGCTCACTGGGAACCTGTAAATAGTAGGCGTTTTTTACTTACTGAGAAAAGGTTCTCCACAATTAAAGGTGAAGGAGCTTTTTCCTAAGTACCCCTTTGTGCAGAACTCAAGGTTATGGACTACTGGGACTAGTGCACTTCATCCCTTCCATCCCTTCAGTGTTTCTTTGAAGCCATGCATACTATTCATGCTCCTGTGATTACTAACTTCCACAATCTTTCTTCCAAGTGTCTTAGAGCCCTACATCCCACCCTTCTTATGTGATGAGTAATCCAAGTATCCAGCAGTTTTATGCTACTGCCACTAGTCTCTCCAACTCAACACACTCAGCTATTTTTAGATTGTGGCTGCTAGCAAGGATTTTTTCAATGTCTGCCTGCACACTCCGTTACCTTCTGAAAGCAATGAATTGTGACTGTTTGGCATCCTCCAATCCCGGCCCTTTCTTAAGTAAAAGCTTTATTGCAGTTTGTAAATCTGTTTTAAAAGACATAAAAAGTAAAACATAAAAATATTGAATTTAAAAAAGAAAAATATAATTCAATATGAAACTGTCTTGGCTTATTTCTTGCTTTAATGACATCTCAACTTGTTTAAAAAACAGAAAAGAAACAAAACCGCCCTGAAAAACTCCCACACAAAATGACACACCCCTCAAAGAAACAAATACACACCACAAAACACCCAAGGAAACATCATGCATTTAATCCACTATTAAAATCTGAGAAACAAGAGTGATATGGAAAGAAACAAATTCTTATTTCTGTGTTAAACAAGTTGCATGGAGCATATTTCATGCAAAATAAGGTTTAGATACAGCCCATTGAAGACGTAAAGATCAAATATTTTCAAGCTACAGACCTACACACTAGGATTTCACAGAAGAAATCTACTTTTAGTATTCTGTTTGCTGAGGATTTTGCTAGAGTAAGGTAAGGTGATAGTGTTTGTGCTATTATTTTTTTCCACATTCTCCTTGGAGCTTTTTAATGCATATAAGAGAGGCCACTCAATCCACTTATACCCAATAAATGTCAAAAAAACCCAGTAAACAATGCGTCCAGCCCCGACCCCAAAACATTTTAAAAGAAATACTGGCATCCATATATGCTTCTTAGAATTTTCCTAACTCAGTTCTACAGCTGGGAGCACATTCCTGTCCAGCACACCATACTGTTACAGTTGCTTATTGCTCAAATGATTCGCCTCTGAATCGATTCTGAAAGTCTCCAAAGGTTTGATGGCTCCAGATACAATATAAAAAGACAACCACATTTAATTACAGCGGTGGAAGCTGTCCCCCATTTCAAAGTCTTAACTGGTGAGCTGCAGCTCTAAAGCCCATTCTTTGCACTTACACGTCCTGCTGTGTACACTTACAGAAGGCAAAAGACAAAACTTTGAATGTAGCATTTAAGTTTATACCACAAAGCCAGACTAAAATATTCCCAATATTTTTGTTCCAGACAATAGTCTATGCTTTACCAAAGGGAAAAATCAAGATAACAAACTGACTATACACACATACTCTCACAATTCCCGCCAGCAGGCAAAGCAATAAAAATAAATTTCTTTTCCGGGACTGGCATTGTCATTTCCTCATTCCAAGCAGAAACTTTCAGCACCTCATCAAATTCAGGAAGCTGCCGGTGAGAGATTCTGGACCAGAGCATTGGAGGGAAACCGGAAAGTTATTTTCAGTTAAAGAATTCCAGCATATCATCATCTGCATCAGCCTAAATTCACCACTTTGAAATTTTTGTCATCTACACTACATGCCCTGGAAACTCCTTCCTCAGAGCACAGCTTAATTTCACATTGAAAAAAATTGGTAGTTTATACTCTAAAGCCTCCATCACTTCAGCAGATACTTAGTATTACCCATACAGTTCTTCCCATGGGAGCAAAATGGAGTAAAACAGAAGTGTCATCAAAAAACAAGAATGTTTGTTAAACACTTCTAGACATCTTGCAAATGTTCAGAATATTCTCCAATTCAATTAACATCAAAATCTAGATTTCGTTCTTAGAGGTTTAAAGAAGAAATCAAGTACTGATAGGAAACAGGATTATTTACAAAACAGAAGTAATTCAAATTCTGGAAACATTTAGACTCTTTAGGCACTGATACAGAAAAAAATAGAAACAGTGATGTAATGACCCTTGACATCTAAATTCTCCAAGCAATTCAGTCTGTTTTAGTTGTCACACTTACCAGCAATGTCTTTAAAGACTCTTTTTAGAGGAGCAATTGTAGGCCATTTTAGAAGGCATAGAGTCAACTGTGCATTTACAACTCATTCAAAAACAGAGAGTATCTGATAGCATAATAGTGAAATACATCCCATAAAATTCAAGAGTGTTCTAGCACACACATTTTTTTTGTCCAATATATCTTCTGAAAAAATCTGTAGGGTTTTGTTGCTGTTGTCTTGGGGGTTTGTTTGTTTTTAAAACCAATGTTACGGATTTGGACTAAAAAATCTTAACAATACTACAGAGTCAAATCTGGATGCACTGCTATTTGCAGGTAAGAGGCCAAGCAAGAATTACAGGAATTCTTCATACACACATTAGGATATCCTACCTTGATGCATTATCTACAATTAGTTGTGATTCAGCTCTGTGGTTAGTTCGCAGTTCCACAGAAAAGCCTCTTGATTTTAGACCCTCAAAGATATCAGCTAACATGTTTCCTGGGTCTATGCTCGGTAGCTGTCTAGTGTCACCTAAACAGAATGCATGTTAGTTTTTGTGAGAAGAAATAACCGATCATCTGTGAAATTTGTCTTTAAAAAAAATGAACACTGGAATGAATAAATACTCAAGCCTATACATTGTAATCTCCATCCTTAATACAATTCACATGTAATAAAACTTAAAAGAATCTAAGAAACTTTAGGAATAAGGTTGCAGTGTAGTTAAAGTTTTTTTTATACTCCTCACTCAGCCATGCCTGATGAGCACTGACAGTGAACACATCTTATTCAAACATATTTTGAAAGCTACGTATTTAAAAACAAATCCAATAAATGGCATGTCAAAAAGGAAACCTCTAAGAAAGCATAAAAATTTGACTTTACATTTCTTTGCTTTCCTTTTTAAATTAAAACATGATGATCCTAACATTAAGAATGGCATGGAAACTCCCTTCTAACATAAAATTCATATGCTAGCAATAGCTCCTTCAGTTTTAAGGAAATCAGAAAAGTTTTCCAGTTGCAAGATGTAATAACCTACCACACGGAAGTCAGAATAAGACAAAACACTTTAAACAAATAACTGAAATACTGATACTTTCATACTGACCTTTGGAAAATTGTCTCTCTTATCTGACCTTAAGAAATAGCAGAAGTATCCAAGTTCAGAACAATGTAACATTCTGAGATTTTTAAGATACTCTGTGGGAGCTGATAGTTACACTGTATATTGTGCATTAGTACACATTGAATAATGCTAAATTTGCTGTTCACTTACCTAAAATAATAAGTTTAGCAAGCTGAGCATGCTCACACAGGAGTTTTAAAACTAAACTAAGAATGTGTACAGACACCAAACTTCCTTCATCCACAATGAGAACCGTAACTGTAGAAAACTTCCATGGCTGTTCTTGGTCACTCCGCCTCCACGATTTAAAACTATAGATAATCTAAAAACAAAAAGCAAGCTCTGACACTAATCAACTGTAAACTATGTTACAAAAGTAGATAGTGTGGTATCATCTAACGTATGTAGAGCTATTACCCGAAATTCTGAACTTACACCTGTTAAGACCCAGAAGACTCAACCATTCAGTCTTATTTTCCAGCTCAGTGAATACAATTCTAGCTGAGATAAGCGACACTGACTTACATAAAAGCAATGTCTTTTTTTTCCTACAGGAAAGACACAAGGTCAACCATTAGGCTGCTCAGTAACAGAACACCTCCTACTACAACTTGCTGTGGTTAATAATACCCAAAACTGCATGGGGAAGGGGAACAGGCAACAAACTATCCAGTCCCCGAAGATAAAATAAGCCAACACTACTTTTTCTATCATTATAATTTCTATTTATATGGGTTATTCCACAACTCCAATGTCTTCTTGGCACCTTTTGCTACCTAGAACAAGAGAGACTTGGCCTAAGTTTATTAACAGAGTATGCTTTCTACTTTTTTCTAAAAAATTCCACAATACCTAACATTAATTAAGAAAACACTATGCAAATGAAATTTCTCTCATTACTCAACCCCAGGCTACTGATCTTTTCATGCATGTGCTGCTATAATTGCTAGGCAACAGGATCCTAGAAAACAGCTCTACCAACTAGAAATTATTTCTGTCTTCATTAAAATGAAATGCAAAACTGAGAAGCTGAGAAAACCCAATGCCCTAGAGAAGCACAAGTTTCAGATATGTATAAATAGTAAAGAAACCAAAGTTAGCAAATAACATATTTCAAATGATTTAAGATTCCCCAAAACATAATGCTGACTTTCAGATGCTGATAAGCTGTACTCAAGCATTAACATTAATAACAAAAATAGGCTACACATTTCTTAAGGAAAGTTCAATAACGAGCTTCAGGTTTTTTTCCCAAAACAAAATGGACAGTACCAAAAGGTGTTCCATAACCTAATTAAAAGAAAAAAAACAAAAAGAAACAAAACCCAGAACAAACCTTACCTGATGCAGCGTATATGCAGGAAGCTGCGTTTTTTCTCTCAAAAGACTTGTTGCCCTCCCTGTAGGTGCAGTGAACAGTACATTCAATATTTTTTTTGCATACATATTCTCTGACTCCCAGTGGTGATCAAATGTATTCCATTCCTCAGATGCATCCAAGTCTTCTTCAAAGTCCTTAGAAGCAGCTTCCACTTCTTTTTCCATCTGCTTTAAGTGACGAAAAAGGGAGCTAACTATTGTACTCTTCCCACAGCCTCCTTTTCCACTTATGATTGTGACAGGATTAGAACAAATTTTTTTTACAGCAATCACTTGATCTTTGTCTACCTCTGTTCTACTTTGGATACCAGACACAGAGCCCACCTCCTTTTCGGGAAAGTGATTTTCACCATTATGATTGTCTGGATTATTTTCATCCATTTCATGTGCCTGGGTAATATCCATTTTGTTATCTACTGTTTCTCTTGGTGCCTCAGAAATGTTAAGTATCTTTTTCACATCCACATCCAGTTTCCATGTGTGGTTTGATAGAAGGTCACCTACATACATTGCAATATCTTTTTCAGATTTGTAAAGATGAGGCAGAAACACCAGCTTTTTCTCCTTAATCACTACATTCTGATCTTTCAAAAATTCAAGAGACTGCCAAACATGCTCAATGGACATGTGTTTGGACACAAAACGAGCTAATTCATCTTGATCTTCATATGTGTGTCCCATTTGTCTACAGCGTGTCTTGAGCTGATCATACAGAATTAATGCATTCTTCTGCAAGTCAGGAATCTTCCAGAGGAGATGTTCACACTGACAGAAGGCGGCCCAAGTTGCCTCACAGTAAGGAAGGTTCAACTCCTTATACATAATCTTCTCCCCAAAAAGAGTAAAAGCAAACATAAATTTATTTCAGAAGTTGTTAGTTTCTTGCTGAATAGCATTCCTCGTAGTAAATACAAATTGCAATTCAGAGGGTAGAAGTTTGCAAAAATGTATGTACTTTTCATAAAGCAAAATACTTAAAAGTAAGCTGAAATGATAATTCCTCTTTAGTCACCCTTCTGTAGGAAACAGAATTTTTAAAAATAAAAATACCTGGCACAGAAATGGGGTATTAGGGAGAACTCATGCACACCAAATAACATATTTTCATGTAAAGGTACACAAACTGTAGGGACAGAGCACAAGAAAACCATTAGCCAGAATACTGAACATGTTCAAGAAATATGCCACACTATCACAAAATAGTGAAAGATTGAGATATGCAATCATATTGCACATTGAGAGCAAGAAAAATTAAATTAACTTGCTCAGTCATGAGAGAAAAAGCTTAAGAGAGTCTTCAAGCAATAAAAAACTGCAGTGAGACTATAGGTCCTTAAAGCAAGAGAGCAACAAGTCCATATTGCACCAAGGAACAGTCAAATTGGACATCAGGAAAATATTTTTAAAGGAAAGTATGAGAAACACTGGAATATATTTGCTACCCTGCTGAATCTCTGCAATTAGAGCTCTTAAAGACAAGTCAGAACATTCATCAGTGAAGCAGAGGGAAAACCAAGCACATTTTTGAACAACTAAAGCTGTAGCTCCTATGTGAGGTACGGGACTGCTAAGATGATGTGCAGCAGCAAAGCTCATGAAAAGCACAGCAAAGGAAAACAGGAAGGTAAGCAACCCTTGCAAATTCCATTACAAAAAAACAAACTACTGGACCAGATGACCTCTTACAGAGAAACTTATCTACCTTACTATGAAAGCACAGATACTGCTCTACATATTAGGAAAAGAAAGTCTCATTTACCGGTATAAAATTGAAGAGAACAGCTGAGGATTTTAAATTAGCTAACTTTTGGCCCAATTACCTCAAACATTTCATTTTCTGTCTCTTGTAGAGAATAATAAACAAATGGTTGTAACAAAACCACTTTCAAAAATCTTCTGAGATTTATTCTAGACCAACTGGAAAAACAAAACCCTTTGCTAAAACTGAGTCCAGTACATCATCCATTTCCAAATGAACTGTGCTTAGCCCCTACAAATGCCCATTCAATCAAGTGAACCCAACTAAAACAGCACTATAGTCTAATGCACCTCAAATGCAGCAAACACCATATTTTTACCGTACTTAATATTACTTACCCTGCTGAATCCAAGTTTCCATGGCTCATCCTTTAGTATCTCATCCAATTTTGTTACCATCTTGTCAGTTACCTCCTCACCATCCGTATCAGCCTTTCTTTGCCAACACATCTTATCTAACAGACAGCAAAAGTGGCGTGGCAGAAGAATCGGCAAGAACTCCAGTATTCTCGGAAAAGCCAGAGCTCCCAGTACCGCCTTTCCTGCAACTGCATGCACCATAAGCACAGCAAGTTTTATGTGATATACAAAGACTGTTGCAAAGCAAATTACACTGACTCTGGCTTCATCCTTCTGCCTCCCTTATACACAAGACTTCACAAATTTCTCTCATTTTCTTATTTTTCATAACCCTTTTCAAATTTTTTAAAAGTCTTATTTCCCTGAACTGCCTTAAGAAAAAAACAGTGTAAACAGATGACATAAAACCAGCAACTAAATGAATTCACTTGGAAAATATACATATTATGCACTTGGTTTAAATTCCATACTGAACAGCATTTTGTAAAAAGCCAGTTCAGACCTCACCATGCCTGCCTCTTACCTAGAAGTAATTTTCATACAGATTTCATGTATTTCAAATGCAAAATACGAAAAGAGGCTTCTAAATTTGTAGTATCAGATCAGTAGAGGAACTTACCAAAAAAGTGCTCGCCACTGGCTTTCTCAATAACCCCAAAATTAAGCTATCACTTTCCCTGTTTACATCAGTCATGGGCTGAGAGAAAGGAATAATGGAACTGATTTGCTCCATATTTTGCTTTAAAAAAGTAATTTCAGAAGAAAGAAAATCAGATTTAAAAAGAAAGTGAGACTTTCAGAAGCTTTATCTCTTGGAAAAAATAGGCTATTTTTAAGTAAGTGTTAAGGAAAATTTAAAACACTAATTTTTCTCACTTAAGTATTTCTTCTGATCATTGTCTTACCCTCATAAAGACAAAGATAAAACCTTTTCCCTTCTAAGCAAGTACTTAATTTACATGTAAATCATCAATATACATTATTTCTACACACAAAAAAATACCATAAAGACTTGAAGAATAAACTAGTCAAGCCCATAACAATTAATGACAACCAAAAAAATTTACAATACTAACAGTAGCAACTGGTATAGGGGAAGGGTCTATGTTGCTCAGGGATAGAGAAAGATTAAAGCTTAAAACATAGCAAATCAATTTAAGCTAGATACTAGAACAAAACCACCAGCTACAAGAAGGATGAAGAGAATACATAAGCACACTGTGCAATCTTTTCTATCATTACAACTAGAGAACAAAATGAGGCCAAAAAAGTCTACAGAACTCTGAATATTTTCCTGTCATTACACATGGGATTTGAAGTAGAGTCTGTTCAAGTCTAGCAGAGGCTCTGAACTCTCCTGTTACACATAATTTGACATCCAAAAGCATCATCTCCATCATCTGACCTGACACTGCCCAGTAAACCAAGTAGTGGAAAACTTTGCTTGCTTACACATAACTGTAGATAGACCCAACCTGTCTGTACAGGTTATGAAAACAGATCATCACAGCAAAACAAGAGCTCTAATGCTGAGGGCACACCTCAGACATCCTGACCTGTGTATTTCAGTGTTTTGCTTCAGACCAGCTAAGTCTGGTCCCACAGATTGAATGCCCATTATAGATAAGAGTACCTCAGGAATGCAAGTAGAACACATTGAGTTTCATCCAGCAGGGATACAGTCAGTGCTCTCAGAGACTGCATCACAGGGGGGACAAGGGGGATGTCTGCTTCAATAGCACACTCCTGATCCAATTTCTAACGCTGAGGTAGTCACACTCCTCACACACACCAACACTGCCCACAACAGCATCCTCAGAAGTCTGAACTATCTCCATGTGGAGACATTCCAGTGCTTCCACAGTCTGCTCCCAGCCACACCAGTCTGCTGACAGGCATGATTCAAACACACCTAGTCTATTTAGCACAGCTGATTAAGACTATGTTGAACTCCTTCACTGATCCCTGTACTACAGAGAAGCACCTACACTACTTTTGAACATGCACAGTCCTAAAAAGCCATTGTCACCATGCTAAAATAGTGCTGAACCCATTTTTCAATAAGCCTTGTTATAGCTGAATAAACTATGTAGTTAATAGCATAAATAAACTATATAGGAAGTACCAGTGCCTTCGCATCATAGAATCACAGAAGCATAAAATGGTTTGGGCTGGAAGTGACCTTAAAGGTCAGCTAGTTCCAAACTCCTTCCACCTTCCACTAGACCAGGTTGCTCCAAGCCCCATCCAACCTGGCCTTCAGCACTTCCAGGGCTGGAGTATCCCAAGCACAGACAATTCTACCTAGACTACAGAATCCAGCAAAGTCTTTCTGTATGGCTACCTTTAACTGATCAGTTGTCCTACTGTCCTGAATTATTTTTTTAAAAAAGAATCATTTGAATATACATTTCAAATGAATACATCTTAGTTTGAATTCAGTATATGAGATAGAATGCCTTAAAAAACAATTAAAGCACAGGATATACCTACATGATTTTGAAACATAATAGAAGATGTCATAATCCTTGGTATCTATTTGGCTCCTCCTTGGCTGTAGCTGTGAAATTTGGAACTGTTTTAGTTTTTCTTCAAGATCGCTAAAACTCAGCACAGACTCCATAGGAAGCCAAGCAAAAAACTTCTCTTTCCAATTTTCAGGAACACCACATTCCTTAAGAAAGAGTGAAAATACTTGTCGGTTGTTTTCTTCTACATCAGTCTGCAGAAAATATGATGGATATCCTTGCACAAAGTACTTTGACCCCATTTTTTTAACTTTAACATTAACTTTCCACCAAGGGTCAACTAATGGAAAACGTCCAACTACTTCATACTGCTTTTTGGTGCCACATTCCTGTATAATAACTGAAAAAGAAAAACAAATCCAGTGTTAATTGAGAGTCATAAAAATTAAAAGTTTGTGTTGATTAAAAGAGTTTTGTTGTTTCAATATTTTTTTTTGATTCAAAGGTGGTTCAAACTTTTCTGTAAGTAGCAGTAGTAAAAGCAAAGTAGGGCTTTTCATAAACTCCTGATGCCAGTCTCTCCATTAATATCTAAAAGCAAAAGTGAATCCAAACTCAGAAACAAGTACTAAAACTCCTCCTCTAAGCATGAGGAATGAACCTGGCCTATGAATTTATTAATGTAATTAAATATGTATAATATTACAGTTTGCTATTTATTCCAGCTCAAGTTTACAACTGAATTTTAAACAGTTTTATTACAAAATATTCTATCACAATGCCTGCATAATTTCACAGAATTACTAGGTTGGAAAAGACCTCCAAGATCATGGAGTCCAGCTCAGCCCTAATACCTTAACTAAACCATCACACCAAGTGCCACACCCAATCTTTTTTTAAACACATCCAGGGATGATGATTCCACCACCTCCCCAGGCAGGTCATTCCAATACTTTGCTACTCTTTCTATAGAAAACTTTTTCCTAATATCCAACCTATATTTCCCCTGGTGCAGTTTAAGGCTGTGTCCTCTGTTCTGTCAGATACTGCCTGGAGAAAGAGACCAATCCCTACCTGACCACAGCCACCTTTCAGAGAGTTGTGGAGAGTGATAAGGTCACCTCTGCATCTCCTTTTCTCCAGGCTAAACAACCCCAGCTCCCTCACCCACTCCTCACAGGGTTTGTGTTCCAGGCCCCTCACCAGCCTCGTTGCCTCCTCTGGACATGCTCAAGTGTCTCAACATCCCCTAATCTGAGGGGCCCAGAACTGGACACTGCACTCCAGCTGTGGCCTCACCAGTGCCGAGTACAGGCGGAGAATGACTTCTCTGCTCCTGCTGGCCACACTATTCCTGATCCAGGCCAGGGACCATTGGCCTTCTTGGCCACCAGGGCACACTGCTGGCGCATGTTCAGCTGCTGTCACCAGCACCCCCAGGTCCCTTTCTGCCTGGGCACTGTCCAGCCACACCATCCCCAGCCTGTAATGCTGCAGGGGTTATTGTGGCCAAAATGCAGGACCTGGCACTTGGACTTATTAACTTCATCTTGTTGGACTCTGCTGATCCATCCAACTGTTCCAGGTCTCTTTGCAAAGCCCTCCTCCCTTCCAACAGGCTCCCAGCTTAGTGTCATCTGAAAATTTACTAGTGAAAGACTCAATACCCTCATCCATGTTGTCAACAGAAATATTGGACAGAACAGGCCCCAGCACAGACCCCTGAGGGACACCACTGGTGACTGCCCCCAGCGGGATGCAGCCCCATTCACCTCCACTCTCTGGGCCAGACCATCCAGCCAGTTCCTAACCCAGCACAGAGTGCTCCTGTCCAAGCCGTGGGCTGCCAGCTTCTCCAGGAGTGTGCTGTGGGAGACAGTGTCAAAGGCCTTGCTGAAGTCCAAACAGACAACGTCCACAGCCTTTCCAGCATCCACCAGGTGTGTCACCTGGTCATAAAAGGAGACCAGACTCTTCAGATATGTTTGTATACCAATTATTTCCCATGACTAAAACCACCAAAATTATAAGGAATTAATATAATAAATTCTCAACATTTTGTATGACCTGGTTTGCCTCCTCCTTGCCTTCAAAAAAATAATACACCATTCCCTGATTGAGGAACCAACTGAGGACCAACTGCTATGACCAGAACAAAGTGGGCACTTATGTTTAACAGGGCCTCTTCCTCACCAGGACAGCTCTGTAATAACTTATTTATTTCTCCCTGGCTATTTAGCCCATTTTAAAAACAACTTGCAAATAAAGCACTTTCTAGGCAGAGGTTATTACAACTTCACCTACTTTTCTAAACTCTAAGTATAAAGTTGGAAATTAACATAAAGTATCAATACTCATATGTCATCAAAGAAAAAAAAAAAAAACAACGCGTTTTTTTCCTGTAAAGTAACTTGACTGGGAAAACCTTGTTTTCTTACTGTTTCAATCCTGTGCCCGTAGAAAAGCACAGATTCCCTTTCACTACCTGTTCATCACCTACTTCGGTTTCCCGTCCCCCGCCTGTGGTCAGTTCAGCGGGGAAGGGCCGAGCAGGGACCTTTCCCACACGGAAACCGCCGCGCACTGGCGGCCGGGCCGGGGCCGGGGCCGGGCGCCGCCGCCATTCCCGCAGCGCCGGGCCCCGCTCGCTTCCCCGGCGCCCTGCGCCAAGCCCCGAGCCCCGAGCCCCGTGCAGGGAGGGCACCGCAGCCCGCCCGGCCCGGACCGCCCCGGACCGTCCTGCCGCCCCTCACCGGCGCTGCGCGGGGGCAGCGTGGCCGACAGCTCCCGCCCGCCGGCCTCCAGGAGCGCATCCTCCGCCAAGAGCGGCTCCTCCTCGAAGTCCTCGTCACTCTCCTCCTCGTCGCCCGGCGCCTCCGAGCGCAGCGGCCGCAGGTGTCCCCAGAGCTCCAGGGTCGCGCCCCGCTGCCCCCCGCACTCCGCCATGCCGCCCCGGCGGAGATCTCCCCGCCCCCGCGGAAAGGCGGGACGGCGGCCTGAGGAGCCCGGAGCGGCGCGGGATGGCCAGGAACGAGGAGACGGTTTGGGTTTTTTTAGTACTTCGGGACATAATTCTCTGTCTTTACATGACCCCTGTCACAAAACTATCAGATCATAACATCATACTTCCTGTATATCGGATTATGTTTCACCCAGCTGCCCCCAGAGTAGTTTAATGTACAACTCATAGAGTGCTCTCCGGAAGGCCCTCATTGAAAATCACCCTTCCTTTCCTACGCTTTAACCTTGGCAATTGATGCTTAGTCCTCGCTTTTGCTCAACACCAGATCTTTGCCTTTTCTGAAATTTTATGACAGTTCATTGTTGAAATACCAAGCTTTCTCATATTCAGTGTTGATCTCTCGCTGAAGTCCCCCAGAAATCCTGCTATTCAGTCATGAAAGCAAGGCTTTCTACAAACCATTTTAAACTGATTTTCACTGCTTAGTAGTAAGCAGGTAAATATTTACCATTTTGTCATGTAGCTGTTTTTTTAGCAAAATTTCACAATTGTATTTTTGCATGTTCACGCCACTAGCAAGCATATGTTTTCATCAATTAATTTAGTTTTGTGAGTTTTTTTTTTTTTAAAAAAAATCATTTTGCTGACTTCTGTGTTTTGATTTGCTCTGTCTCTATTTTTTTAACTATTTTCTTCCATTTTCTTCTTTGTTTTGCTTTATACAGTTTTGCTTCGCTCAGTACACTGGAGGCCGCTGTGGATGTCTTGCTGCTGCTTCAGAGTACTGGCAAGCATATTAAAGGAGATGCAAAAGCAACAGGAGCTGGTGCAAAGCTGGTGGATTCTTCTGATTGAGATTAAATAACTGTGTGGTTTCACACCCCAAAAGACCAAAGTGCAACACAGAAATGCCCCCAATACTACACTAAATGGAATGCAGCAAGTAATTTGCCCAGCTTCTGAGAAGCTGTCAGCAGCACAGACATACCCTTCAGAACAATAGCATAGATTGTTTGTACGTGTGCTTAGAACAAGTCATGTATAACAAAATCGATAAACATACAACAATTACTTTTGGTCTAACCTAAAAGAGACACAATTCTTTCCCACATTGTTTCATGACTCCTTCCCACACATAATCCAGGAGGCCTTCCACCCACAGGTCTACCCTATAAAGAATGTCCCCCTCTTTGCCTCCTTTCTCCTAACAAAACTAAAGGGCCTTCAGCTCTCTCACACAGAAGCATGGGACTCTCCCCCTGTTCTGGCATGGTTCCAGGTACTCCATCCCTGGAAATATCTACACTGCTGTGTCAAAGTAATACCTATAACATGACAGAGACATGTAAATATTGCTGTTTCTGTTTTAAAACCCACCTGCAAGTCTCATGCATGCATAAGAATACTGAAATAGTTGTTCTCAGTTCTTATGTGATAAATATTAGGATCCTTTCTCCAGCTTAATTCACAGATAATGAAGTAACTGCTTTACATGGCAAGCTGAAAACACATGGCCTATAAAAGGGAGACATGAGAGGGAATGGAAACACTGACGTTAATTTTAAAATTTTAAAGCATTAGCTTACTGAAGAGTTTAATGGTGTAGGCAGTCATACATTTGAATCAGTGCTTTAAGATACTTTTTTCTTATGAAACATCATTTCATATTCAACTATGTATTTGTCTAAGTGAAACTGGATATCTGACTGCCCCAGTCTATTCTTAACATGCAAATTTAATACTGTATTCAGCAAGGCTGACTGGTATTTCCTTATCTTTCTACAATCCATACTATATATGCTGAATTTCTGTATGATCCAGTAGGATGTATCCTGATTATGAATGTTTTTATGTGTGCCCAGCTTTATTAGGTAAGACTTGATTTTCAAAAATGTCACTACTTGCCACTCACATGAAGTCAGACTGGTTTTGTAGAGATGGGTGAAGATTAGATGATTTTTTTGAATATTTGAGACTAAATGTTTTGCTCCTTTCAGGAAATGAAATGAAATTTTGTGATTTCAGTGACAATCAATTGGTCAAGCTTCAGTCCTATTCTCTGCACTTCATGTTATTCCATTCGCTTTTATTGTTTTCACTGCATTTCAGAATTTTCTTCTTTTTTTAGCATTTCATTTCTTCAACTTCTTCTCCTATCTCTTTGTTTACCTTTCTTCCCTGATTTTAGGATTTCAGTGTGAAGAATTTTGGCAACTTTCAGTCCTTTTCACTGCACCTCATTTCATCTCAGTACATTTTGTTGTAGTCACTCCATTTCCAAATTTTCTTTCTTTTTTTTTTCAATTGCATTTATTTTATCATATCTCCTTTCCAGAATATTTGTTACACTTTGTTCTCTGATTTCAAGATTTCATTTCCTTTCCTGTCACAAAGGTTTTAAATCATACTTTGAAAAATACTTGGAAATCTTAGATAGCCTTTGGGGACTAGGTTATTCCCCATAATGTCTCACTTCAAATATCACCCTAAAATCCAAAAATGCACAGTAAACAGAAACATGCTTTGATAGACCTTTGATTTTACCCTCCAATGAACCATGATATCACTGCCATGATAATTCATGATTCTTAACATATAGTCTGTCATGACACATGACACATGACTACTCTTTAAACTCTTAAAGTTACTACAGAAGAGTAGTGTTACTCTTCTGTCTGTGGATAAAAAAATCTGTTTATAAATTTGAACTCAATATTGGTGCATTCATTGAAAAAATGCAAATCCCTGCAAAGCAAAGTCATGATGAACAAGGATAGATAATTTGCTGACTCTTACTGCTTTGTGTCTTGTCCCACAGTAGCAAGTTTTCATTTATTAAAAATATGCCCATATAAATCTCCCTCTTTTAAATAGGTGTGTGAAATCCTACTCTGAAAACAACTTTCAGAACATTCTGACAGGTACCATTTATACAATGAAGGGTTATATTTATGCCAGCCTCCAGATTTAAGTAAGACTTGCTACATTTTTTAGTGTTTCCCCACACGTGACACCCTTTTTCACAGGATGACTAGCAGTTCATCTTCAAATCTGACTAGGACTGGGAGTAGGAGGGGATTCCCTAGTCTCAAATTTGCCTGCATACTCACTGCTTCCTGATCTGTGCTGGGATTCAAGACATTCCTGTCTGCCAAATCCAACAGTAAGACTGAGTTTGCCATCTGGGAGCATCAACTGGAAGTCCCCAGATGATTAAATTAGGTGATGTATCTAGCACAGCAGGAGGCAGGAACAGCGGAGAAATGGTTAAACTGCCGTTCCTCTTGAGATGGAAAGGTTTCAGTTTTACACTGTGGTCTTTCAGGGTGTTGTAGACAAATCATATCCACAGAAATACTTTTCAGGAAGTGAAATTATGGACAACAAGAACACAGCCCAACTGCCTTTTGAGATGTTATATGTAAATGCTGGACCCAAATAGCTGTCCTTGCTGCTAGCCACGAGCCTCCTGGCATACAAGGTCCACAAGTTGTCTGCTACCACCAGCATGACTTAATAGTGGAGCGTGGAGATTTTTGAGATCTAGGGATCCCATAAACTGGTGTCAACATATGGAAGCTGTCAGAGGGTGGTGGCTAGTGACAAGATGCTGTAGAATGACTGCAGGTTAATTAGCACTTTTAATTGCCAAAGTTTCTCCTGTGAAATCTCTTCACAGCTGGGTGACATTTCTATAGATGAGGCAAAAAGTGGTAACTCCACTGATGCTTTTTCCCTAGACAGTAAATTTCAGAAAATGTCAAACATGTCATGTGTTAGATATACATGTCTCACAGTCTTCATTACGAATCAAACTAGTAGAACTTGAGACATTTAAACATTAACATTTTTTTTTAAAAGTGAGAGTTGTTATAAGAGCATCATATTGCAGCATGCTCAATCATAGTCTACAAGAGGGGCTTTGGAAAACTTGATAGGGGTAAGATAGAGCCCCCTAGTTAGGACAGATATAGTGATACAACTTGGAACTCTGCCAGTGTAAACCAGCACATTAGCAATAATGTTGGACTCTGCTCAGGAAACATGCTTGGCCTTGTCAGGGCTTTAGGAGTCAAGGCAGATTCTTTGCGTTTAATTCAAAGTTCTAACACAGGACTGCTCCTTATTAAAAGCCTCAGAAGAAAACCAAGACAACTTTTTCATTCTCCTTTCTTCCCATGCCTATGGAATGTTTGCAGCATCTGGTATGCATTTCCCCTTACAGAATGGTGACCTCATCGAGATATGGGATCAGAGTCACTTTAACTTAACCATACTGTTGTAAAGCATTTTAAAAAATTGTTTAAAAATAATTGTTTTCTGTGTCTGAGGGAGGAAAAAGCAAATCCAAGGGGGGGAAAAAAAATCTGGATAAAATGGCTGCTGTTACAGACAAAATAAAAACAACCACCCAAATTACTATTTTTATAATTAGATGTATGTGTACAAAGATTTCTGCCTGAATATATTACATTCATTCACCAGGCTTTATGTCATACTTGCAGGTTTGTATATCTCAGGAGGGAAATCCAGTACTGTTATCTGATTCGCCAGGAACACATAAAACCTCCCTTAACAGTGTTTCATAGTCGGTAATATTTGGGAGTACTTTTTTTAAAACAGTCTGTATCTTGGTGGTTTATAGAAAAAGCCTCCTATGTTTATCCTAATGTGTTCCATTAATGAAAAGGCTACAGAAAACAGAAACAACAACAAGCAAACCAAAACTAAAACAAGAAAAAAAAAAGGCCCAAACCCCCAGAAAATGAAAGACAGCCTTCTTAAGAAATGCCTGAAATTCTCCAGTTCTACTTGTTACTTTATACTTGTAAATGAAAGGATGAGTGACTTTAATGACCATGTGATAATATTTTGGTTCACTTGTCCCTGGCTGCCCTCCCTCAGCATCCATTCCCCAGCATCCTTTCTTAATTAATGGTTTGGAGGAGAAATTAACTGCACAAGTCTACATTTTTGCAAGAGAATCCCAGAATTATTCGTTATGCCTATAACTTACAGAGCTATGATGTTCTGTAATGGTGTAATCACTACATTCCTGGTGAACCCCACACCAAAGGTCTGGTTAATAAAGTCAAAATTAAATAGAAAGAATTCTCAGAGAAGGAAAATTCTCTGTCTTTTGAGACTGTCAAAAAGGATATTAGGAAATACGTTTTAAGTATTCTTGTGTAGCTGCTCATCTTTGTTTTTTGAGAATGTTTTTCTGATAACAGGGAAGACTGAATGGGGGTAAGAGGGGGTAAAAGGGTAGGGTGTATGTTTCCCTCAGGATCTGACTGAAGACTAGTATTTTCTGTGCTTATTGGAATGGGTTTTTTAATTTTCCTAAGCAGAAGGTCACCCTGCTGCCAACAGTATCATACTGTGAGGGTGTGATTCTGGGCCCAATTTCCATCTATATTTGCAAACTAACCTGGGCCAGAACAGGGCCTGAAGTGGAGGTGTGGCACCATCCACAATGTCTGCAGCTGAGGCACTCTGGCACATTTTGCCCTGTGTCAACAAACACCATATCAGATGATGCCCAGGCCCCAAGAGCTTTTTTTTCCCCCTCTCATATTTAAGAATCAGGACCAATGAACAGATCCTGTTTTCTTTTCTGGTTCAGAGGTAGCTACTAAATCTTCCCAAGTAATTTACCTGCATACAGTTCTACTTTGCAGATGTTTGCCACCAAAGGCCACTGCTCCCATTAGCTCTATAATGCCTTTTGTGATACTCAGATCTGGAAAGCATTTGTTGCCACTTTCCCCCTCTTTAGTTCTTATCTGGAGCTTTCCTTGAAAAAGAATGAAATAAAAATGAGTAAGCACTTTCACAGTCTAAGATCTGGGACTTTTTCCACAGGGTTGAGAGCCCTTCCAATTATTTGCCTTCAGCTGGGCAGGAATCCTGAGTTTAGCTAGTAAGTTTTCTTTATAAATAAATCACATCTGTTCACTAACCCTTCTTTGTTACTGTTCCCCCAAAATTTCTATATTTTTCTGGCAACAAATTTAACACAATTTTCTTCATGTGGTCTCATAAACATAACGAGTAGATGGAAGTGCTCAGATTACAGCTAAAACCAGTTTAAATGCAGCTCTTCATCTTTTGTAACAAAATCAATGAATACAAAGATTAATTTCTAAGTTTAATTTGTCTCTTATTCCTCAAACAGCCACTCCCAATAGGTGTTCTGCTGGAAAAAGCAAGGTTCCAAGAAGGATTTACAGAGAAGAAGGAGCAGATGAGAGATACTAGTAGAGTGGGACAGGAAAGAACTTCACAATCCTCCCATTCATCCCAACTACTTCCAGGTCTGGATAGAGAGTTATCAGACTGTAAACCCTGCCTCTTGATTTTGTGTAAGGCACTTTGATACAAAGGACTTGTGGTTAATAGAAAAACTGGGAACAGTGGTGGCGTCGTGTTGATTGATGCTGTCAAGCAGCAATGGCTATAGAGGTCAGGAGGATTTAAAATCCACTGGGATTTAATGTCACTATGCACTTTTCTCTGGGGTGGCTCCCATCCTAAATAAACCACCTGGAGAATGGGAGTAGCTTTGACAAGAGGGATATGACAGCTCTGAACTTCATCAAAAGTTAAAATGCTCACGTAACACGGTGCTGGGTCACACATCTAGTATGGATTAGAAGATACTCATGGAAAGTGAATGTACAGTGACAGCCAAATTGCCCAAACCATGTGGCTTTGTTAGCATAGCAGTGATAGTAAAATAAAGAATAAAGCTCCCTTTGGGGTCCTCACACAGAGTGAAATTTAAGTTTTCCAGACCAAAATGCCAGATGCTGGTAGAAATGCGTTGTGTTTTGGGATTGATATAGTGCCGCAGCTATTATCCTTTTCCTTTGGAAATGTATTAGACCTTTAGTGATCACTGCAGGCCAGGAATTTTTTTGTTTCTCAGAAATAAAATTACAGGATGATTTTTCAAAACTTAAAAAGCTTATTCAGACTTGATTGCATGTAGCAATTGTTTTGTGACCATGAAAACAGAGCCTGTTACCTTCACTGACAGGTTTGCTCCCTTTTTGTTGATATACAGCAGTTCTAGCAGGTAGTGAGTTGTGTGTTCCGGGTTTTGAAGTTTCAGAGTTTTTTTGTTTGGCGTAGATTTTGCAATGAACTTTTCGGTTTTTTTGAAGCATAAAATTTGAGACAACACATGGCAGATAGATAAAATAGAAGGGCAAGTCTAATGTGGAGTTTTAGCATTTGCAATTTAGTCAAGATTTCTCTCATAAGTGATGGAAGAGTTTGCAGTGGTAGCCATGGTGTGTAGGAGTCTCTCCCCACATCTCCAGTCATGCAACACTCTGGAGTAGTGCTGACAGAGCACACAGAGCAGGAGGGTGGAGGGGAAACACAGGAAAATGTGGGGGCTACCTTGAACTATAGGCTGAAAAATTTTAGAAGAGGCTGAATTATGGAGGAATGGGGGAAGATGTGAACATGGAAAAGAATGGAAAATCCTCCTTTCTGGGGAAGGAAAAAGTAGAAAAATAATGCCAAATAAAGAAAGGCTGACTTTCCATAGTTGTTTCTCGAGGAAAAAGCCAAACACTCTTAATAAGCAGTGCTGTCTCCACTAAACTCATTTAGAAAGCAAATCCTGGCTAGAATTTTGATTAGTAATTATGAGCATTTTCCTTTCACCTACAGCTTTCCAGGGAGAGAGACAAAACAACGACTGAATCCAGTGATTTCTCTTTTGTATTAGCACTATTCACCCATCGTTCATAATGCCCCACACAACAGTAATGAACATATTCTATATAGTGAGCTAATTAGCAGTGATCAAGGGAAATTATTTGTTTAATAATAAGATGACCCCTGAAAAGTTAGTTTTAAGATGTAAAGCAGACAAAATTTCTTGACATGACATGTGGCAAAGGTTTTCAAACACATAAAGATCTTTCTACTCCTTTGTATGAGTCTACTCATGTAACAGCTATTCAGAAAATAGTACAAATTTGTTTATATCAATGATAGTCTGATACAACTGAATATTATAAGCTACCTATGCTCAGGGCATTTTAGCTGTTGACTTGTCACAGGGTTAAGGGGAGAAATCCAGATTTGTTTGAAACAGCTCTGAGAACAGCAGTTAAAAATATTTCTTGAACATACCATATATATACCTTCTACAATGCAAACATTATTTTCCTTCATTCTGATATCAGAGATGTGAACTATCTTCAGAGAATGAAATACTATCTCAAGATAAATCATGTGGTTTCTTACTAATGCTGCTCTATCAGAGCATCCAAGTCAGTGCTAAGCAATCTAGCAAGTGGAGGAAAGGGTGAGTCATTATTAAATTTATGAGAAGCTGTTTCATAAATCCTATATAATCACTTTTTCTGAGTTGACTTGGGAAATCCTTTAAAGCTGCCTCATTCTATTTGGCATCCACAGTAGCTCAGTGTGATAGAAAAGATTTATTTTTCCCCAGACAACTTCCCAGAGCCCTTGCTTTTCAGCTGACATCGAGGAAAGAGCCTGTAGCAGTGCATTTCAATTTAGAGTCAGATTTAAAGTCTTCGAAGGCACCTGAATTTAAGCAAAGATTAGGCACATAAAACCAAAATTACAACTCAAACCCCCTCTGTAATTCCCTCATTCTGGAATTATTGAACCACCCTGAGTATCTAGCTTATTTACTTCAAAGCTTTCCATGTCTCTGCCCAAAGCTCAATGAGGATTCACAGCTGGGGTGTTTCTCCTCCTAACTTTCCCATGGGGTCTGCTTCAGCAGCCCTCCTGGACACCTAATGCCTTAGGAAAATCAAAGATTCATAGATGGAAAGTAAAAGAAAAGGAGCAAGATGAAAGCCTGATGTTGAGCACTAGTCCAGGGCAGGGAGGTCCCAGGGTCCCAGTGCATATTTACAGTGGCTCCTTCATGCCAGAAAAGCTCCTCAAGCCTCTCTCCTGAGCTGCAGGCTTCAAGCAGCCGTATCTGACCATGTCCCAAGATGGGCAGGATTTTGAATGACACATAACCCTTGAAGCACCCTGCTGGATGCTCCTTGCTGGCCCCTGATACAATTCCTGGCAGGGCTCTAAGGTCAGTTTCAGTGCCCAAAATCTGGAGTGTCAGAGCGTAGCTCCAGCTCTCATCAGTCTGGTCCCTGGAGTGTGAGAAGAGTCTGGGGCTCGCAAAACCTTGCATCCACAGCTGAGTTTCTCCTGAGCTGAAATGAGAGTATGGAAAGCCAGAAACTGTAGTAGTGTGCCAAGAGGGCACTTCAAAGCTGTCTAAAGCAATTATTTTATGCAACATTTTTGAAAGATTAAGATGTATTTTTCACCTTTGAATTGCTGAATGACAGTTACAGTTTTTTACTTTCCCATAGCTCTGGAATATTACCCAGGTCCAGAATAGAATTCATTACCTTGCTAATTTTGAGGGGGTTTGACTTTTTTGATGACCAGCCCTCATGTTACTCCTAAATCCCTTAGCTAATCAACAGATCTATCAGGGTGTGCTCCTGAAGTGTATTGTGCTTGCATTTTACATCAGTGACTACTGGCACAGAATCAAAAAACCTAATTGGGATTAAATATTCATATAAAATAGAGAACATTGTCAACAGCAGAAGTCTTACTAGCACGTTCCTGCTTGCTTGCCTTTGCAATAGCTGCATCTCCCTCTTTTACTCTGTTGTCATTGTTGACTTTACTGATTCCTGCTTGTCTCTGAGTTTATATATAGGGTTTTCCTTCCCCTTTGATTTAAAACAGCAGTTGTAAGAGCTCAGCAGCTGCCAGGGGTATTCTTTTATTTAAGCCATCTGACTCACTTTGATATATTAATAAATGAGAGACCCTTCTCTTCAAAATGCTTTTTTCAGATTTCTGCCAGCTTAGAAACAATTTCTCCCAAAATTTACAGTGCTTGTGAAGGTGAACAAAGCTCACAATGGCTCAATTCCCTGTAAGCATAGCAGATCTCAGCTTGAAACAAGACAACCACCTAAACTATACATTAAATGTAGTGCAATTTTTATTATAAGGTGCTTCTTATATATTTCATAATTTTCTGCAGTATTATTAAAGACAATCTAATTCATTATTGTCTTCCAACAGGAGAATCTATTACCTGAGTTTTTTCTTGTTTTCATTGACATGACCAAGTAATAAATAGCAATTAAAGTCTGAGAAGAAAGTTACTAATGCAGAGATTTTTAAAATAACAGACAGAAAGCAATTTAGGAATAAATGATCAAAAACTAGCCCTGAAATTTTTCAGTTTAGTATTTTATTCCTTGATTGATGGAGGAAAATTGTACTGCATATATCTTCTTATTCAACATTGGATTTGTTTGGTTTTCCTTCAGAGTGTGTTGATTTTGTCACCATTTTTTTCCTTTCCTTTGCAGAAACTCTACAGAGTGAACATCCTTCAAAACAACTGGCATGACACAAGACCAGCAGTGTGCATGTATAGATTATCAGGACCTTAAATAACTCTCACGTTGCATTCAGTGATCTGAATTTTCATGCTGCAAATGTAAATGCCATGTTCAATTTTACTTTCTGCTGCTGTAATGCAAGTATGAATATTGCCATTTTCTGTAAACCCAAAAAGATCTGGCAAAGCAACACTGCTCCTGGGCTTGACAGTGATGGCAGTGTTTCAGCTTCCATTAAACAAATGGGAAAAGACTTAAAAAATTAAACACAAAGTTTAATATTTCATAGTGGCTTTGCTAAATATGACTGGTCTGTCTCTTCCAGAGAACTCTACAGAAATTGACCTCTTTGGCAGCTGCATGTCCAAGATGTCCATCTGCAGGTGTGCAAGGACTCCTTCACCACAGCACATCTCAGGCAAGGCTTTTTTCAGCTGGCCAAGCCAGGAGAATGTGGCCCCAGAGATCTGAAACCCAGACTTTGGAAAAGACTGGAGAAGTGCTGCTGCACTTAAGCACCTGGCCCTGTTTCTGTGCAACTGCAAGGAGATCTCAGATATCCCCCCCTTTCCTCCCTAGGCTGCAGAGAATCTGAGATGGATCTTATCTGTGCACGGGTTTATATGTGAGCTGAGAAAATTAACAAATGACTGGGTTTTGTGTTCCATTTGCATGACAAAAAAGAGATTCCCATAGTTTTCAGGTGCCATTTGTTAATTTCTTCCCAGCATTGGGTGATGCTAAGAGGTTGATGCCCAGACCTCTGATGTAATGAACTCTTGTGCTACTTCGGGTGTGTCTGAAAGGTGAAGGGGTGGCTGTGGATCAGATGTGTGCAGGAGCTGGCAGCACAGGATGTGCTCTGCCTAGCACTGGAGGAGACAAATAATGACAGTGAGAAGAGTCAGAGCTGCAAATGCACCTGAACAATCAGTCCACCAAACAGAGGCTGTGTCAATTGATAAGACCTGGAAATAAAGATGTTCCTTGTTCAAGGAAGCCAAGGGGAGCTCAGTGAGGAATAAGGTGATGCTATTCAACTCATCATCCCTCCTCTGCAGTGAATGAACTGAGGCATCTCTGCTTTGTAAAGCTAAACAGTAAAGCAGTTGCTGTGCCTTATATCCCATTTTAGTTTCCCTGTGAAGTGTACAAGCTCCATTGCAAAATAAATAGCCCAGCAAAGATCTTCTGGATAGTTATGTGTTAACAGTGTTTTGAGGATGTTCACATTTTCTCTGTGCACTTTCGTATGTATGCAAGCTTCTACTGAAATTGATCCCCTAAAAAAGGGCTTATGGCTAAAATATTCTACATAACATTTGATAAAATTTTATAAAATGCAGCTCATAAAATCCTGCAGAATGTCTTGTATGGTACAAAGCTGTGAAGTGCATCTCATAAAATACTCTGAAACCTGTATCTTGAAGCAGAGGATAGATCAAATGCTGCAGCAAATGAATTTGGATGACACCTGGCTTTCACAGTGATAGGTTTATTATTGGAATCTGCTCTGCTGGAAGAGATGCGAGGAGGGAGGGGAGAAGGTAGGGGGAAGGGAAGCACGGACTGCCCTCTTGTGTGATGAGCCACCTTCAGCTAGGGAATATTTACATTAGTGTTATAAATGAAATCAGCCAAATTTTATCAATAAGGATTTTATTGGAAAATTTGTAAAATCGAATTTTGGAACAGCCACAATCAAAGTCAGTGTTGAGCCCGGGGTCGGCACTGTGTGAACTCTGAGCCAGCCTCTGTCGCATTGATTTCCCCAAGTTCACAAACTGTCTTTCGGAGTGCTGAGTTTTATACAGTTTTTTCAGCCTGAGGCTATGCAGCTTCAGTTTCTTTCTCTTTCTTGTGTTGTTACATATTCATATTTCTGGTCTGTTGATGAGTTTTTGAGAAGGGAAGAGAATTTGAGTAGTTTTTCGGGAACTGGACATTGAGAGGTATGTTCCTGAGGATTTCGACTAAATCAGTATCAGGCATTAATTGCTGGGTCGTTCGTAGGCTCATCTTGCCTGGGTGGACCCATCTCTTCTCCTTCTCGGTGTTATCTTAATTGCTGGGTCGTTCTCTTGCAAATTCCTGGATTTCCAGCAGCTGCTTTTGCAATCTCAAATTGTTTGTGTTTTATACATAAAACATGCTTTTATACTTGATTTTATATGTGTACAATAAAACACGAATTATACCAACATATATTACATTAGTATTACAAGAAACTTTCTTTCTGACCTTTCTGTCCCTCCCAGCACAATCACTGCTCTGGGCATGGAGCAAATCCATAGCAATCCCTCTCAACTGGGCAAAGCTAAATAGGCAACAGCTCCCTGGAACATGGCAAACACTGTGTCTGCCTTCCAGTCTCTTAATAATATATATGCATGTTTTTCTTGTTTTGTGTAAGACGCTACAAGAAAGAAAATTACTTCAGCTCCTTTCTTGGGGCTGTCAGGACAGATGTATCCCAACTTCCATGTTCATGGAGAGGTTTTGTTGGAGGGAAGATTTTGTTGTAGGGGTAAGGTCTTTCTGGAGAATGATGCTTCCCCTTTCACCAGGGAAGAGGTGATGGAAAAACTGAGCCTTTTTAAGCACTTGGCCATTCTGACACATCTGTCACAAACCACTCATGCAAGACATGTCAAGCTGTCACAGCTTTGTGACAGTGGCTCACGCTTTAAGCATGTTCAAAATATCATGCATTTGAGAAGCCTTGCTAAATTTGGAGAAAGTAATTACACACCTGGACTTGATTACATGGTTCCTGGGAGCATACTAGCCTGAAGGTACATTTGCACCATAGTTGTGGTTTAAAACATATGCTGATCATACACAGACTCCTGGCAGCTCCTTCAGTGTCTCAAGGCCCATGATCCCTGCAGCAGACAGCAAGAATTTGCTCTGATGTTTCCTGTTTGAAGTTCCCACCATTGCACCCGCCCAGCGGAACCCAGCAGTAGAGCAGGTGGATTTTGACTGCTCAGACATGGGGACCTGATCTGGACAGGTTTCAGTGTCACCTCATAAAAGCACCTAAAGCCTGTCTGCAGCACTGTTTGCTCCATTTTGAGCACCAACACTATTTCCACGTTGCTAAAACAGCTCTAAAACTTCTCATTACAGAAGATGCAGGTGACATTGGACTGCCTCATCCATTTTCCCTTTCACACATTGCAGGGAAACAACCTTGCCTGGGGCTCCTATTTTTACATCCATTTATGACTGTATAGTGTCTTCCCACTGTGACTGAAAAACCACACACACATGCCAGATCCCAAATTTAGTCACTTTGTACACCCAGATTAATCAAAATATTTTTCTTTCTTACTTTCTAATTAGTTCAGCTTTCTTATCCTTAAGCCGATGTAGATTTTATTTTACAGTGACTTCATTGATGCTTCATAGAAACTTCCCTCAAAATATGCAAGAACAAGATACATTGTATGGGAGAACAGGCCACCTTGTAAGAGACACAAATTTTTAAAAGTACAAATTGACAAGTAATGAATGCATGCAGTACTGGAAGCTTTACAATTGTTTCTTCCAAAACTGGAAGAAGTTATGCAACCTTAAAATGACAGACAATCAGTTTATGCAAAATATTCATTAGGTTATCCAGGGAAATCTCACAATTTTCCTCACAAATATCAGTGAAATCCAACAATTCTTCCTGGAGGCATTTTGCAAACTATGGTGGGTAGTGGCATTATCCCCACTTAGCAGCAGTCCCTTCACATCCATGTGCTTCTCCAAACAATGACTTAACCTGTATTGAAACCAGGCCAAGGTGACAAAAACAGAAGGTCACTCTAGTATCAAAGACCCTGCTGAAATAACTGTCAAATGTAGTGGATGTATCAAAAATATATCAAAGTCCATTAAATTGAATAAAATTAATATTTTCTTTATTTTCCAGTGCAAAAGGAGATAATACCATTTGGTGTCCATTATTCACTCCCATAAAACCAAGAAGATCTTGTTCCAGTGCTGCAGCCAGGTAAAAGAAGGTTGTATGCTCCCAGAGGTATCAGGAAGCATGGGGTTTTTTGGGGTTAGAATGGAGAAATGGCCCATCACCACTATCCTCTTAGTGGTTATTTTTCTGCTGACTGAAGCACTGTACTCAAGAGGAATACTCTTTGTTCACTTTTCTGTTTTGGGAGGAAGCAACAGAAAGATTTGGTGTTTACTGTTTTCTACAGGTAAATTTTGAGAGCAGGAGCTGGAAAGATGAAACAGTGTGAAAGACTTCAAAGATCATGGTTGACTGGCAGTGAAACTAAGAGTATAGGGAAAATTTTCTAGTGTCCAAAGGCTAAAAAACCCAGCTAGATGGAGAGACAGTCACTGCAAATGGGATTACCAGGAAATCCCACAGTTGATCTCTGTGACACTGTGTCTTGAATCAGTGTAAGGATTCAAGCAAATAAGCAGGTGTTCAAGACCCCCAAAAGCAGAGTTGTGAGAAACAACTTCTATTCCAAGCAGGCTCAAGCTTTTTTCTCCCTCACCATTTTTCCTTTCAATTTTTTGTTGCATGTTCTACTCTCAAATTCCTCCCATCTATATTCCCTACTGCCCATTTAGTGATCTTTTATTACCTTCTTCCCTCCTTTTTGGTCACGTGTGGTCATGTACAAGAAAATAGAAAGTGGATGACAATCTAACTTAAAGGAGACAGGAAATCTTTCAGAGAGTGCTCTAAGAGATTTAAATCAGATCAAACACATTATCAACCCTAAGTAACCCAAATTCAGCTTACACAATTATATAAAAATATACATCATTTGTATGAATATATAAAGCATGGAGGCAAGACCTCCACATGAGATCTGCACATCCTTAAATCAGTCAGGAAAAAACACTTTCACTTTGCTAGCGGCTGACTGCTGGCCGATGGTGTTAAGTACAAGCGTTAAGGAGCTCTAATGACTGATAGGAAGAAGGAAGAACTGCTCAAGACCAGGACCTGTTCCAAAAGCTGTGGTGCTACTGCCACCTGAGGTTTTCTTCTGGAAATACAACTCTTACGTGGAAGGGGTTGCACAAAAATTGGGGTAGAAGGGGCAGCCTCTGCCCTCCTCGCTGCCCTTGTCAGCCTGGGCAGAAGGACTAGAGATCTCCAGAGGTCCCTGCCAGATGATTTGTCCTGTAATCCTATGATCGTTGAGACAGCTGTGTTTTCATACAATTTTTTAGCTGTGTGATGTTTCAACTTCATGTGCAAAAAATATTTTTATCTGCTGCTACCTTGACCTATAAGGATTGCAATGTAACCAGAAGAAGTGAAGGCATTTCCCCATTATGGTACTGGCAATCTTTAAAAGCAGAATCCTGGATGATTCTTGCACAGGCCAGGGTCCACATGCACTGCTCCAGAGTATTACACCATGGCTGGAATCTCTTCCCACTCCACACATGGACATCTGTTTTTGAGCAGCACCTTAGCAGTACTGGTGCCCAAATCCACATAGTCCTCATATAGCGTATGACAGGGAAAATGAATGGAGTTTTGAAAAGCCCAGTAAATTTTTTTTTAAAAATTAAAAATTAATTATATACATTTCATCATCTTCTGTTGTTGGTATCTGATTTTAATTGGGAAAGACCGTGTTGTCATTTGTGCCCAGCATTTGATCCTGCTCCTGAATTTCTCATATTTGTTGTAAAATGCCATTTTGATCATAAAAACTATTCTCTCATACAAACTTCTGCCACGGTGGATCTCAGCTTTGCATATGAGGTACATTGACATACTAAACCAAGCATTTGCAAGGCATGAATTATAAATTTTTTTTAGTTTTCTCCATCATGTTCATCTTTCTGGCTAGAAAAAGTATAACCTAGTTACATTTAAAATTTAAAATAATAGTATTAAAAACACAGCATTCCATTTTGAATTGTGATCCTCACTAACATAATGTTTTGGACTTTTTATTTCTTTTTCAAAGCCTGTCAAGACTTCCATTATAGCCTAAAATAGTATAAAATAAAGCTACATTACTTTTAAGATTGTAAAATATTAATAAACTATGAATAACCAATTATAGCTATTAAGTATATTTTAATAGGGTTTTAAATATTTTTAAATATTATTATTTATTGCTTGCCTAAATTCCTTATAATAGTAAAATCATTGCACAATATTTAACATCAAATCAAATAGGGCAAAAAAATTAAGATCATCTCCCCTGCCAATCAGGTCATTCAGGAAAAGAAAAATATCTTATTAGTTTACAAAGGTTGATACTTGCAGTTCAATAGCTTTAGATATAATTTTAAAGAAGGTCTGCCCTTTTTCAATAACTTCTCTGTTTATCTCCAGAATTTATTTGTATCTGTACTCTCAGTGCAAATATGAACGACCACTTGGGATCTCAGGCATGACACAGAAAAATCTGACAATTTTGGTTGAATGTGGTTGTCCAAAAGTATGTTTGTACTGGAATTATATATAGATGTATATATATTGCTTACATATGAAGAAAGGTGGGAAGGAAGAGAATAGATGGAGGGTGAAAAATCAGGCAAAGGAAATTCAATACTTGTATTTTCTTAAGGTATCAAATTCCTACTGTTTCTTATATTAGTATTTTATTGTTCATTATAGCTCCAATGAAGCAATTCTGATTTTGTATGTGCTGGAAGAAGAAGTCTATCACTTTTAGTGAGATTTCTTAAACATTTTCAAGATGAGCAGATGCTTGAAATAAGCATACACTGGGCCAGTGCCTGACTGCACTGCTTGGTATTTATTAGTAGTAGTGCATGGCTAATGTAACAGTTACTTCCATTCTAAATTCTCTCTTCAGCTGTTCATAACTTCCCAAACCAAATTCCTTTTAAACCTTAAATTCTAAATACTTGGCCTCATGCAAAAGACAATCTTTGTATATTGGTTCCTGTAAAATCCATCCACATGAATTCACATTATGTGGGTAAGACAGAAGTGATTACCATGAACTCTAGCTCATTTTTTTTTCATATAACTGAGAATAGCCATGAAGTTTCAAGCATGGTTGAAATTGCTAAATTCAGCCTCTCATTTTACAACAGCTCTTCTGCAGATGCACCATGACTCACATGCCTGAGTTCACTGAATTCAGCAAAAATTTGAGGAGGATCAAAGTTTCACTCGTATGGTGTTTAGGGAAGGACTGAGCACGCAGAGTCACTGCCAGGGACAAGGAGCCATGTGGAACTCCCAGCTGGGGATCTCCATGAGGGTGAACAGGCCTGGGGGCATCCCACCAGCCCAGACAGGCTGGGGGGCAGCCAGAGCACTCTTCAGCCCCACTGCCAGATGTGTTTGTGGTGACACACCAGGTCTGGGGCCCAGCTAGAAAGTCTGAAAGCCAGGGTCTGGCTGAAGAGGGTCCACAGGCAGGCAGGGATGGGACAAGGCTGGGGACAGAAGTCACCTACAACTTGTATGGGGATGGTCCCAAAGGCTGAGCTGAAATGGGGTCCACTTTAATGCCTTTCATCCTGAAAAGAACTCTTCATAAATTAGGCAACTGGACAACGGTAAGGCAGTTTAATAGCCAAACATTTTAAAACTGAAGGTGTTTGAGAGAATGAAACAGTTCTATTCTTTGGAACCATTGCTATCTAAAGACATGTCATGCCACGCTGGTTCCTACTGCTCTGTCTGTGTATGAATGCTACACAGCATGTACAAAAATCTAATTTCTATCACATACCTTGCAGTTCTGTCACAAACCACAGTGCAGATCTGGATAGTATGCAAATACTGAAAAACTTTGGCTGCTCCTATTAATATATTCAAACAAATTTGCTAGTATAGAGAGAAACAATCATTACAAAAACAGAGGCACTAAGTAGGTACTTTGTATAAGACAAAAATTCCACTTTGAAAAGCACAACAATAGATGGCAATCTTAAAAAAAGCTCCATATGATAATCGCTATGCTTCTGGTTTTGAATCTAGACTGCATATTCACTGAAGGGCTTTGATATACAGATTAATCTATATTCCCTCCACCTGAATAGTCTCACTTGTTTTTTTCATTAAATGCCACCCAGTTGAGTTTTGTCATCAAATGAATGACAAAATGTCATTTGTCATCAAAATGAAGAGGTAATTTTTCAACATTTTCAGCGGGGTTGAAGATCATATTACTCTTTTCCAGTAGAAAATAATGACATCACTCCAAAAGAAATATAGAAGTATTTGCAATATCAAGACCCTCAATATCTTCTTTTCTTACCTTTACAAAGAAGAAATGCTTAAAACACACATTGAAGAGATTGGATTGGTGTAAACACCAGCAGTAACAGAATGCTTTACATCAAGTTGTACTGGAGGCTTTCAAACTCCATTTAATCTCAAGAAAAATTTATTGCTATTGCAGGTTTCAATTATTGGCAACAAGGATTATTTCTCAGCTAATGTTGACAGTGAAAATCCATTTTCAGTGCAATTATAAAAGTATTGGCAGAGACATGGGAGATTATGTGCCGTCACATGTCTTGAAAAGGTGCTGAAAATGCTTTTGTTCTGTACATGGCAGGATTAAATAATATTTTGTCTGTCTGGCCTCTACAGCTTCTCTTACATCAGAATAATTAGGATAAATGAACTCCCATTTGACCCTCTTCAATGCCTGTGAGATACCTATAAGATAACACAAGTATTGCACTTAATCCCCAGTTCAGCAGAGCACTTAAATGTATATTTTGAGACCTGATTTAAAGGTATGTTTAAAAAGAAACATTTCTTAATGGCATTGGTGAATTGGGGCCTTAACAGGCTTTCACGGTCATTGCTTGAGGAAACCATGAGTTAATGTAAATCCTGGGAGAGCAGCACTTGTTCCATGCCTCAGGCCAGCAACACAGCTGTGTTGCCCAGCATGCTCTGTCCCAGGACTCTCTACATCCAGGTTGTGCTCCACAGCGTGGCGAGATGCACAGAGCACTGCGTAGCCACATATGGAAGCAGAAGATCCTAAACACAAACCCAGATAAAATCCTCAAACTGAAAGCACTCTCCAGCAAACATTGTTTTTTCTGGAAATCTATTTTAATGTATTCAACACCAGGATACCTCGTATAGTATAAGCAAACATTTTCAAAAAATCTGACACAAAATGGGAGTGACAATATTTATTTGCTAATTAAGGCTTCTGCACTATTTTTCTTAATATAAAGAAGAACAGCTCATTCCATGAGAATGTCCATCTATTTCAAGTAAGCTTGGGTGAAGAAACTAGGCACTGGGTACCTTTAGAAGCCTTGATCGCTCAGTAGGAAAAAAAAGACCAGTATTTCATATATGCCAGCACGGTCTCAGGAAAATTACTTTCACAGACAATAGCTATCAGCATAAAAAGGCATTGAATGAAGTAAAGAGTCACTTAGGTAAATGTGTTATGAATTTGAATGTAACATTGCCTGATGACAATACAGAAATAAAAAAAAAAGACTATAAATGAAAACTTAAATTCAAATGTAATGGCTTTGAACTTTTTCTGCAGTGTACCCAGTGCAAATTGGTTTTTAACCATAAATAAATGTTTGGTGGATAAAGCCTGCAAGATCTGCTGGCAAAGATGTACGGTCAGAGCTATAAATATGTGGGAAAATCTAATAGTTCAAATTTACTCCAAAGGTCATCTGGAGTATAAATGCATTCTCAGAAAAATTATGCAGAAATTTTATCATTCTCTCTTCACATGGGCTGAGATTGCAGGAAATAAGTAAGTCCTCACAAAATATAATGACAGGAAGAGAAAAATGCCTGTGCTGTGACTGAATCCAGTTTCTTCTAACAAATTATTATGTGCTCTGTGACATAAATTCCAACCATTAATCAATTCCATAGGCATGAAGCCAGAAGAATAGCACTGTTAAGACTGGTTTCAGCTAACCCCTGAAATATTTTATTCTTGAAAAGGTTGCATTTTTCTAGACAAAGGAGGTTTACATGCAGCTTGGCAAGAAGTTAATGTGAAAAGGAAAAGCCAAAACAAAATCAACTTACAACTGCAAAGCTCTGACTTCTGACTGAAAGAGTTTCCGCTGCTTTTTCATGTGTTTTGCCTATATATAAGCCAGCAAACATATATAATCAGTGAGTTAGAGTGCACAGATGTACTTAAGTCTTGTTAATGTGGGATGCAACTCCTCTATCATAAAAGGAAAATGCAAAGTCATTTATCTCATTGGCATCCAATACCTGTGCCAGGGAACAAGCAAGAGCCATGTGTGCTTGCAGATTAAAAGATAATAAACCTATACCACAGAAGATACCAAAGACTTTTCCTTTTCCTTTGCTTGCATATGGGCACAAGGTCCCAGGAGAGCTCTTGCATTGGGAGTGTTTCCAGGACGGCTGTAAGAGATCCTCTTCACACTCTCATCCATAGTGAATGGGAATAAGCTACACTTTGTGGGAGTACATCTATGCTTATTAGCAACATTTCCTCTGCAATTGTATTTTAATTAAACAATCTTTAACAGAAATCAGGCTGATAGCAAGTCCCCCCAAAACAAGCACACAAAAAAGCCCCTGCTCTTCAGCTGCAATGGCAGGGAGCTTAGATTCTCAGTGGTGGCTGTGAAATTGCAAGACAACACCACATAATAAAACCCAAGAAAATTATTACAAAATTTCCATATGCATGTAAAGTAAATAAAAACATGTGCAGATACTTCCTATCCTTGTACATCTCAATAACACTAGCCAATGAGTTATTCATAGCATTCTTGACAGCAAGAGGCAATTTAATTTTCCCTTTTTCTTTTGTTCTATTCTAAACATTTTTCCCAGAGAGTAGAATTTTAAGTAGATATGGGTATGTAAGATTTTATATAGAAAACAGCATTATTTATCACCCACTTTTAGAATATCAACAGCTTCATGGTTTTTTTCCCCTTTTTGTCACCAATATTACACCCTTTTTTCACTGCTGTGTTCACAGAATTAAAACGAGTAAATGAAAAGAGAATGGTACAAGGTTGCTGAAGGCGAGCTCTGGGACTGTGAAGCAGAGAGAAAAGTGTGCCTCTCTCCCATGGGATTTTCCCTCTCTCCAGATACCACAGCTCAGAGCAGTGCTGCCATGATGGAGCACCAGCACTGCTGGCAGGTGCTGGGCACTTACCATCTGTGCCTGTGCTGAGGGCAGGAAACCAGTTGGAGACACGTCAGAAACTTTCTCTTCTGTATTCTCCACATTCTGGTGCTCTTCAATCTCTCCAGTCCCTCAATCCCTCCAGACAAGGTTTGCAATAAAAGTTAGTAGTAAGAAAAATGAAGTTTCTCAGGAAGAAACAAATGCTAAGCAATAAAGCAATGCAAAACCAGCATTACTGCCATTCATTTTTTTTTAATATTGCCAGAGGTAAGTGGATGATTCTCTGTCCTTTGTGTGTGTAACCATGGTACTTCACAAAGCCTTATATTAGCCTACTTTTTCATCTGTGTCTAAGAGTGATGTTGCTGAGTTGGTAATAGAATTATCCGGAAAAACAAAAATTTTCCTTTTTTTATATTTTAAATTCATGTTAATACTAATTAATAAATATTATTAATTATTATTAATTATTATTACTTTAAAACATTTACATTTGAAAGCAATACGTATTTTGATACATTAACTCACTTTCTATATTGTCAGAAACCTGACTGTGGTTTTCTTAATCAAGAGCTTTTCACAGAAAACACATTCATGTCACAGGAAATCACAGTCCCAGAGTTAATTTTTACTAATTAAAGTAGAAGATTTATTCTTTGTTACTTCAGGAGGATGGAAACTGTGTCCTATCAGTTGGATGTGACACAGTGGTACACATCCAGTGCTTAGGCTGATGTAACCTAAGAGATGAAACTACAGTTTCACTCCAAAATAGAACTGTGCTAAAGTCAGTCTGTATATAGAAACACCATCAGTGATGCTATAAATGATCTCTACATATTGATAGATTGTTGAATTAAAACATGTATAAAATCACAAAAATGCAGCAATTTTATATTTGCTTTCTGTTCTGTGCAGAAGTAACAAACTTGGCAGATGCAGAATGTCAGTAAGCATCTGAAGGAAAAATCTGCATTTGTATTCTGAGAACTCAAAGGCGCTTAACATGAGTTTTGTAATTTATTGCCATCATGGGAATCATAACTTTCAGGAAAGCCTGTGAGTTTCTCAAACTATATTCCCAGCATCAACCTATTTACAGAAAGAATTTCAATGAGAATTACAATTATATGTGGGGCTGATGAAAAGCATCTTTTCCCACATTGGTGCTGCTAGAAACTATCAGTCAAAGCATATTTCAGTATTTTCTATCTTAATGATGAGATTTGGGAATGCATATACATTAATTGTTTCCAAAAAGTAAAACAAAAAGAAAGAAATTGCTGAGTTTTATATATTTCATTGCTTACCTTAGTGTATTAATGTCTACGCAAAATTCAGCACAGCACAGCCAATTAAAAACATAAATTGATAAATACTTACATTGCAAATTGGCCTCTGGAAGACTTGTCTACTTCAGCCAGATCATCATAACAATTGGTGCAACTGGTCTCTCAAACAGTGCTCCAAGTCCTGCTTCTACACATTTCTCTTCTAAAAAGCTACAAAATATTTGGGTCATTTATGCAGTTATTGTATTTCTAGAGTGCTTAGTAGACATAACAGTGTTCCTTAGTATTGCCCTAAAATTCCATTAACACAAACTTCAATTAGATGAATGATGCTCTACCTCTACTCCCTAGGAACACAGGATACAAAGAATGTTCAGGTAACATTTTCTAGCACTGCAAATTTTACACCTGTTTTTGTATGAGAAAGTTAAAACTATCATGAAGTCAGAAATTTTTGTTCCTCTTAGCTTATCAATAAAATCTCGTCCATTTGAAAATGTTACAGATTTGAGACGGAGGAGATCTCCTTGGGATCTATTCCCCAAAAATAATAAAATCTGACAGGACTGACACCTTCAGCTGCCTCTTAAGTGCTTTCCACAGTGTAAGCACAGCAGTGCAACCTCTCAGCAGCATACAAATTTCATAGAAATGTGAAAAGCAATGTGATTTTGATGAAAGTTTAAGGGAGAATTCACCATCCAGGTAACACTTCTGACATCCATTCCACTCAGGGCATAGATGCAGATATGGCAATTTTCAAAGTATTTTGAGATTGAGGGTGAATTTCAGTCTCTGGGCAGAAGTCCTGAGAAGCCCAATAAGAAACATCATTCCAAATATGTTTTTCTGAGACTGGCAGAGAAATATTCAGACTTTTGGCACCACAACATGGCTGGGCACCAGCTGGTCCTGCCGCATACATTGAACCCCACACCTTGAGACACACACTTTTACAATAGTACCTTGTATGTGGCAGAGCTCCAGTCTGCTGTTATTTCATTATATTGTCCCAAACCTTAACACTACTGAAGAACTAATTTATGCTCCAAGCAACATTTGAATGTGATAGCCACAAAGGAAATAGTTGGGTCAGATGTTAACTAAACATATGTGATTCCATAATTAGCTTAAACTGCTGGAATGCAGGCTGCCAAACAGAGAAGCAATGCCCTCCCTGCCACCAACCCTCGTGTGCCCATTGCCTTCCTCTTGTGAGCACAAACAGCAGCCCACACAGAGGCCAGCTCATACTGGTTATGATCTACACACTGAGTTATTCAGTATGGAGTTACATGAAAATGTGATCATCTGTGAAAGTCTATCTTTGGAAATGTCTGCTCCTGAAGATCTTCAGGATGAGCTGCTGCACTTCCATCCATGTTCCTTTCAGTGTAGGTTAATATGAAGTTTTATACATATCTTTGTATGAAAATCAAACAAGTGAACCAGTTTAGGCAACAGTAAAGTCCTAAGTCAGTCCCAAGTCCATACATACAAACTGCTAAAATTACTGCTTAATGTTGGCTATCAAAGTGGTAAATCCCACCTTTCCAGGAAGAACTTCCGGCTCAAGCAATCTCAAATACTGCCCTATTACACACCCTCAAAAAAGAACACAGATCTTCAAAATAATTGGTGTAGCCATGTGTACTGCAAAGACTCCAGAAAAGCAGTTTTTGGGCAAAGGAGGTACATTTCCCCTGCTCTAATGCAAGAGAAACATGATAGGCCAGGAAGACTTTCACACAGGAACTCTTCACTGAGCTGGGAAATTCAGTTGACCTCAGCAGCCCTAGGAGTTAAAGCCCCCACTGTGTGTATTTGCTCTGTTGAAGAAACAGACCCTGAATCATGGTGTAGGGCATTTGAAATTTTTTTTTTTTTTTTCTTAATTTGTGAGAGAGGCTTGCTCTGAGTTTGGGGGATTTTCTGGACCTCTTACCTGAAATAACTTGCACCCCAGCCATGTAAAATCAGGTATCTCAGTCCTGCTTTATACTAGGGCAGACAAGTCCTCAGACTGAAATCCAGTACTTAGAAAATACCTTGGATGTGTTGCTCCAGAAACCAGTTGACAGATTTCTCTCTCCTTTTGACTGTCATTCTATAAAAAGGAGAAAATAATATTTGAATATAAAGGGATAGGTTCCCCAAAAATCATAAAATTTGAAGTCTCATAAAGAACTATAATTATGTTAATTTGTCACATTTGTCACATCTGTTGTTCTCTTCAGAAACCTCACAGAGACAATAAATCATCTAAAACATAGCTGCTAGCTTTGGACATAGTGTTTTTAGGGAACTGCAGAACAGTTGGTGAACAATTATGGGTTTTGGCCAGTAATCAAAAAACACTATTGAAAGGATTCAATTGCAATTACAGTTATTTTCTTGGCAGGTATTAATGAATGTGTTTAATATTTTAGTGGAGATATTAGGTTTCTAATTATATTAGATGTCTAAGACCAAGTATTAGATTTAAAGAATCAATCACTTTAAGGGCTGACTCATTAAGATGCAGAGTCAACTATCCACGAAAATAATTTTAAAATCTATTTTTCTCAGGCAAGGGTCTCTAAAAAACAAATGCAGTATTGAATAACTGGATTAGGATGCAAACAAATGCAGGTGTGCTCCAAACAATGCATGCTTGCAGGTGTGCTCCAAATGATGCATGCTACAGAACGGTTGATAAGATCTCACACATGCCAGTAGGCCAAGTTTAGTGATTTACAGTGGAAATTTACCTGGTCACTCAGTTTCTTAGCATAACTAACACTACTATGTAATTCTGGTTGCTTTCTTACATGCTCAGTATTAACTATCTCTGAAAAAGGCTTAAAAGCAAACACTGTTGTTAAAACAGCATCCTTTAAATCTAATCAGTGGATTTGGCCTATCAATTTGATATGGCTCTGCTATCCTGAAAAGCAAAAGGTTATGTCTCAACGTGGATTTTCCCCTTGCCTTTGTTTATGTAATTCAGATACATCACTCTTTGGAGGGCAAGAGCTCAAGCACATCTGGTGTCCCAGCAGAGAACCTTTCCACAAGACTAAGACAGGCCCTATGTGCTACAGCCCACTCAGCCAGCACATATCCTAAAGCTCACTGTTATTACCAGTGTGGGTATTCTGATCCCAGGTGGTAGTGGGTTGCCAGCCACCACCAAAGATTACAGTGAGGGCAGTGAAACACTGGCATAGGTTGCCCAGAGAGGTGGTGGATGCTCCATCCCTGGAAACATTCACGGTCAGGATGGATGGGACTTTGAGCAACCTGGGCTATTTGAAGCTGTCCCTGCTTATCATAAGCTGTTGGACTACATGTCTTTAAAGGTCCATTCCAACCCAAACTATTGTATGATGATTCTGTGTTTTGTAGAGGTAAAGTCACTAACAGCAGTCCTTGTAGTCAAAATCCATGTAGTCAAAACCTCAGGAGCTCAACATACATTGAAGCACAATTCATTCTTTTTAAGTGAACGGGGGCTGCTGAGCTGCTTTATTGCTGCAGGAGAAGTGATGCTTCTGCTTTTTAAGTCACAGCATTAACTTTTGGCATGCATACATCTCAATTCTAAAAGCATTGGAAACATCTAACTCAAATTCCACTTAAAAAAAAAAAAAAGAGCAGTTTTCACCTCATGTTAGGTTTTTCCAAATATTTTCAACACAGGTCTTGCTGAAAACAGTGTGGAAAAAATCCTGAATGCAACAAAGGTAATTGTCCAGTTCATAGTCTCTGTACAGGTACCACATATCAATTAATACTACTCCTTGTCAAAGTAAAAATCAAGTTTTAAAAGGAACATCTCGCTAAGAATTCAATTGTGATGATACAAATCTCTGGCTGACCTATGAACCACTGTTCTTCCTGCTAGTATCTGAGAATGTCAAGATGACATGAGATTCACTGGTGTTTTAAAAATGGTATTTAAATATTAACACTAGGAAACACTCAGTTGAGAGTATTGTCTTCAACTCTTTTCTCCATTGCTAGACCAAATGTAGTATTTAGGGAGCTGTGGCAGTCTTTTCTCACTGCTGTTCCAGAGAGGCGCCTTGAAGAGACATGGAAGTACTTTGCTATGTCTGGAGCCATGAGCTTCGTTTCTGCCTTATGCAAAGTGAGCAGCAACAATGTCTGACATACATCTCCTGAGACTTAATGCAGAAGAAGCTGACTTCAGACAGCTAAATAATTAACCTTATGAATAAGCAAAGGAGTTGACGCTGACCCACTTCCCAGAGAGCCTGCATGAGGCTGACAACACTCGTGTTCCATCAGCACCACAACAAACATCTCGCACCACTTTTGTCCTTCCCCACTCCCCCCCTATTTTTCAATGCTGTGAAGCTCTAGGAAGTGTCTTGAAAGCCACTCAGCTGTGGAAAAAAGATGTGAGAAAACTAAGGGCTGCTCAGCACCTTATGGCCCAAAGGCCACTTAGAGTGCCCTTGGTATTTTTGTTGAAGATGGTAGAAGACACCAAATACCCCAAGTTTCTTGCCCCAGCCCCTGTGCAGGACACTGCAGGAGCTGTATGCAGTGTCTGCACATTGGGGTCAACACATGTGATGGCAGCATGAGGAGATGAGGTGATTTCAGCCATGCCTTGTGCCTTTTGAAGCCACTCTAGACAAAACCTGGGTGCAAGCAGTGCGTGAGGGTGAAGTGTATCCTCCTCTCCTCGCAGCTCTGTTAGTTCCAGAGGGCCATATCTGCGTGGGTACTTCTGTGCTGATAAAGCTCTCCCAGCAGAGACAAGACTGCATCCACAACAAAGGAGGTTTGCTGGCTTGTGTTTATGGGTAGGCCTTCATGTATACATCTCTTCTTTCACAGAAATAATCAATGCCTTCAGGGTTTTCTGCCAGCTCCTCCTCCCTCTTTCCTACCTTTGCAGGATGTACCTATCCCAGCTGTAATATATGTCCCACATATGCAGGGTGCCATTGCTTAAGCATTGGAACCTGGTGCCTTTCAGGATGCTCCAAGGCACCCAAGGTATTGCTTGGCTTTGCAGATATAACAGAACATTTAAAGAAGCTCAATGCCTTTACAGAGGAGCAAAAGGAATTGCGATTGATATCCTAGGAGCCATAAAATGGCACCAGACATGTTTAGGCATCTGCATGCTACTCTTATTTCCACTTACAGTAATGGTTGCTTAAGCACGTCGTACACATGTAGATACGTATTTATAGATACTTAAGTGCAGCTGTTTTCATCTAGAGCTGAATCCTGCTCTTCAATCTCTGCAGAATAGACCTCACCATGAGCTGAAAAGCCACTTTTATTTTATATATTTGGGGTTCTTTTCCTCCCTTAGCAGCATCCATACTATTAACTTTGTTACACATGGGAGTTCTTATCAGGATTGGATTGAACTAGACACTCAAATGGAAATAAGTATATCTGACCTCAACTTTCCAAAATGCCAGGAAATAAAAGATTTAGAATTAAAAGTGATCGTAACAAAATCAGTTCAAATGTTGAAATAAACTAATTCATATGAGTACACTCGGGTTTCCGATGACAGAATGACTAGCCATTATGGATGGTGTAGACTGTTCAAAGAGGACAACTGAAGACACAGACAATTAAAGTACATTGGAATTTGTACAGAAAGGGTCATTAAGGATTTTATAAACAGAGTCCATATTGCATTCCCAGTACTCAAGCAGCTCTTACTGCTAAATTGAAACTGAACAAAATAATAGCAAACTCAGAGCAGAGTATGCTTTCATGTTTCATTCAGGGAAACTAATTCAAGAGGAATCTGCCTTCTGTTTCACAAGGTAGTGCAGTTATTAAATTTGCTTAGTTTGTAACATTACTTCCATGAAAAAGAAAAATTTCTTTACATAAAGAAATGAAAAATTGCCTTTATCTGGGCTGTCAGTGTAGCATTCCATATTTGCCTAGGATTCAGTCTTACACATGGAATAGAATAAAATGGTAATGCTCTTTTTTTAAACTTCAGCAGCTACTGAAATAACAAAGGTGTATTTTGTTACACCTTATAAGCAAAGACAGATTCCAAATTGATCCTGACCTTAAAATATAAAATCCCTCAGTTTGTCAAAATAAGATGGCATCCTTGAAACATATGAGACTTGTATAAATGGGTAAAAATCTTGAAAGAAGACTTTCAATGCTAGGATTATTAACTACTAGTAGTACTCTATTAACTGCAGAGATATATTTATCCTGAAGTCCTGTTTTCAACAGGAATTGTACTCACCCTGAGCCCATTCAAAATGTCTCACCCAATCACATGAATCAAACTGACATGTCTGTCCAAGAGCTGCTCACGATCCTTAAAATAACGGTCCAGGCTTCCACATCATGCTCCCAGGAAGGTAAGCATGTACCTCCCACATCAATGGACTACTGCCTAGTGCCACCAGATAGCTCTGGTCCTAGGCACAACCCATGTCTCATTGCATCTAGACTTCCACTGAGAATAAGATCCAAAACTAACCTGTCATATCTTATCAAAAATGCACATGGTTTGAAAAAAAAAATTAAAAATGAGCTAATTAAGTTACAATAGGATGATTACAATAGGTGTAATGAAAAAAAAATATATCTATAATGCAGGTGGGATTTAATAGGAAAAAGAATATGCCACCATCAGACAAATATGTTGGCTGTAGGAAACCAAAGAAACATTGAAAGAAACTTATTCATCCTAGGATAGCTTGGCTTTGTCATCAGCTTGCTAAAGGGTAGAGTATTTCTCATGAAACTGTAAAGAAGATAAACTCTCTTCCCTTAATCAGTGGATTTGAAAATTCACCATTAGGGATTTTACAGCAACAGATGGCAAATCTCCCTCTGAGTTTCCTTGTTATTTTCCTGCTCTGTAAGAACATTGTGATGGTTTTGCACCTACATACTGTACACGTTGAAATATAATTTGGAATAACTTTACAATTACACGATTGTCCCCAGTTGCCATTTGTATTTCAAGCGTGAAGATAATTTCACAGTAACTCATGAAATCATGGTTTAGGTTGGAAAGGACCTCAAAGATCATCTAGTTCAAATCCCCCTGCCATGGGCAGCAACACCTTCCACTAAGGTCAGGTTGCTCAGAGCCCCATTCAACCTGGCAGTGAACACTTCCAGGGAAGAGGTATCCACAGCTTCTCTGGGAAACTTGTCCCAGTGCCTTACTGTCCTCACAGTAAAGAATTTCTTTGTAATATCTAACCTAAAATTGCTCCCTTTCATTTCAAAGCACCACCTCTATCAAAATATGCCCTTGTAAGTAAGTACATCTCTGGCTCTCTTGTAGGCCCCCCTTAGATACTGGAAAGCTGCTAAAACTCACATTTCTTCAAGTTAAGATTCCTCAGAATCACACAATTAAATGATCTCTTTAACTTAGCCAGCTATTTTGACCTGGGGATAAATGAATGGTTAATGGCCATGTGGATGCACCTACATAACCAAACTTCTCTCCTGTTTTCCCACATTGCTTTGTACCCACGTGTGCTGTGCCATCCTGAGCACAAATTGCCTGGATGTTACCTCCCTCTGGAAAGGCTGGCAGGCAGCCACAGGGCCCCATGTGTGACTCCGTACTCCTGGAACCACACTCCAGCACTACCACAGCAGTAGTGCCTTATGCATTTGTATGGAGCCATGCAGAGGTCATGGACTTGGCAGTCTGGGAAGAGGAGACCATTTAGTCCTGCCTCAGCAACAGCCGTGATGATGTGAAGATACCCAGATGTGTATCAAAGCCATGCTGAGAGGGGTCACTCTGGGAACACTGCTCAAAGCAAACGAAGGGCCTCTGGCACAATGATTTAAAAACAAACCTCTGGAAAGAAGCAGAATCCTGGCAACACTCCAAGTACCTTTTCCAAGTACCTCTGAGCAACAGATGGGCTTTTTCCAGCAAAGCCACGGATTATGTGTAACGCAGACAAAAGGCACAGAGGAGTTCATGGTCCTTACCCAGGCCTCCAGTGACAGCAAGCTTCCTTTCCCCATACCGGAGCCCAGACCAAAACCTGGGAGAACAGAAAGCTCTTTCACCCCTGCACACACACACACAGAGTGGGAGCGTCTAGCCAGCCCTAAGCAAGTCACTGTGGGACTGCTGTGGTTTCAAATAAAAATAGTGTGATGGAGGTATGTTTATGAAAACATCAAATACAGAAAAGAAAGGCAACGTAAAACACACTTCCCTTTTTATAAGGCATATTTAGCATTTTACAAGGTATACTTTCCCAAGTGAGGAATGGAAAATTGCAAAGACATTGAAAGCACTCAGTGTCATTAAATGTTCATTCAGTACAGTCACTCCAAAGAACTGCATTCTATATGTGCCTGCAAGTAACAAGAAAGGCCTTAAGACAAGAATGATGCTCTCTTTTGGCATGAAAATAGCAGCCTATATCACTGTTGCAGACGTAAATAGTTTTCCATTCCCATCTGCAGCAACTTTGGCAGATTGTGTTTCTCAGTGGCGTCACTGGGTGATTTTGCAGCTTTGTCTCTTGCCCTGACAAATAAGCTCAGTAATGAATCTTGGTGGCTTCCATCAGACCAACATCTTCCACACATGTGGGATGTGGGTGTGTGAGAGCGCAAAGGCTCATGTGCCTGTTTCCTGCCATCTCCTATCTCCCAGCCTGTGCCTAAACCTCAGGCTATTCCACAGCTTCACCCTGATTACTCTAAAAATTAAAAGTACTCAAGTTTTCACCCTGAATATTCCCTACTGCAGTCTAAGCCATGCTACCTCTTAATGTGACACTTTCTCCACAGTTGGAGGACTGCAACAACCTTATGAAGAATATTTGAAGGCTATTATTATATCTGTCCTTCAATCATCTCAAGCCTCAAACTATTTGCAGGAGTCAACTCTGTGGCAATGCTCTGAAATTTTGTTTCTCACACAGAATGCTCCTAAGAGGTATTTTAAAGAAAACAGCACTGCTTGTATTTGGAGAAGGCAACACCAGAACTCGAAATGCTGCTTCTGGGAGAACATCAGTGTTGTCCTTCTGCAGAGGCAGATGCGAGAAAGCAGACACCATAACTATTTCAAAACAGTTACTATTCAGCAGCACGAACAATGAATAAAGCTCCAAATTCAGGATTAAACCGAAAGATCCTACTCTGCAGCAACTAAAAAATGCAAAATGATGCTAAGAAAATCATAAACACTTCCCAGAATATAAAGTCATGCTCATAATTCTTGTCTCTGCAAGTGAAATGTAGTATCTTAAGTCAGCCCGGTAGAAAAACTGCTCAAGATTATTTCATCACGAAATCATAGGGTTGATTTACTTCTCCCTTGAGAAGCTGGATACAGTTCAGGCCACTATTTTCCAATGTTCAAAAGCACTTCTAGTCAAATCTGTTACATCTATTTCTAAAGTGTCTGTGGCTTCAGTGTCTTGGCACACTTTAGATAATATTCACCAGTTTAAAAAACAACCTACCGCGCTCCCCCCATCCGCATCCCCAAATCGTAGCTCTTGTGATTGCTCAGCGTGAGCTACCATCAGGTCTGACTGTCCCAAGTGCTTTGTGCTGCCTGAGAAACGCTGGCTATCTTTGCTTTCTGTTCAGTTACACTGACTTTGAAGGACGGGACACGAAACTAGGAGAACGCCGAAGAAAATCCTGCTTTGCATTAAAGGTTTTGGGGAGTGAAGCTCATCCCTGTGGGATACACGGGAGCATCAGCCCCGACGCCGCTTCCACCAGGCACGCTGAACGCAGGTAGTGTCTGCAGCCGTGCACAGCCTGCTGGCAGAGCAGGCAGAGGCAATCCAGGTGGAAAGCAGCCCAAGGGCTGGCTTTGTGCGGTCACTGGAGCTTCCTCTGCCGCCCTTCAGACCTGAACTACACACGGGAGAGCGCACAGCTCGCCATTCGGGCAGCCCCGCGATCGATGCGCTCGGCCGCTCGGCGGGGCGCCCTGCTCGGCCCTGCTCAGCGCGGCGGCGGCGCCTGCGATCGACGCGCTCGGCTGCTCGGCGGGGCGCCCTGCTCGGCGCAGCGCGGCCGCGCCCCCGGAACCGGAGACAAGCGGCGGCCATGGCGGCCGAGCAGCGCTACCCGAGGAGCTCCATCGAGGATGACTTCAACTATGGCAGCAACGTGGCCTCGGCCAGCGTCCACATCCGCATGGGTAAGGGCTGCGGATGAGCGGGAGAGCCGCAGAGCCTCGCCTCAGCCCCCCAAACGCTTGCGGAGAGGTCCCCGTTGCCCCCAGTGTGGCCCTGCTCTCCCAACAGGCGCCTCTGTGATGCTCCGTCACCTCTGGCCTTGAGCTGCAGTCGGGTTTCGCGCAGTGCTTTAACCTGGCTAGAGGTGCTGAGTGCGGAGCCAGAGCGCTGTATAGTCCAGGTTAGGCATCAGGGGTGAGGGACCGCGGCCGGGGAAAGGCTCTGTCGTTTAACCGTGAAGGGGATAGGTCTTTTCAGAGGGGTTACCCCGTGCACTCGGTACCCTGTGTAGATTCAGACTTGATTTTGTCCCGAGTGACGAGTTCTGAAGTCCAAACATGGTCCACGAGCTGCAGAGTCCCTGCAGAGAGGCATCTCGCCGGAGCTGTTTGAGGAAAGCCTGGACGTGGCAGTGGGTGCCATGGTCTGTCTGACACGGCGATGCTCCGTCACAGGTTGGACTCGGTGATCTCAGAGGTCTTTTCCAGCCGTATTCATTCTGTGATTCACACATACTGCTAGAATTAATGACTGTAATTACAGAAGTTAATCATGAGACTGAAGGATTTGAATTTCTTCTGTGAGGTGGTAGAACTTTTGTCTCTTCCACCAAAGCGTTTGGCATGCTGAGAGGTTATCCTAATGCCCGTGAAATCCTGCTTTGCTGTTCATGTGCAGGTCTGAAACGCACTGAGTACTCTGGTAGAATATGTCTAATCAGTAATCCTTGCTGAAATAGTGTTACTGGACACGTTTTGGAATAAAAAACGGCTATGTGCTGTGAAGTCTTTTATTATTTATTTCTGATAATCAGGAGACCGCTTCCTATTAAAATACAATTTTATTTTGCTTGAAAAATAACAGGTGTGCCATAGGAGGTATGAAACAGGTAATGCCACTAGTAAAATTGCTGATGGGTTTAGTAATGTAGGGGGAAGGCTTTGCGAGCTGGGAGGTTTGGTCAGTTTATTATGACAGAGTAGGCCCCAGTCCCTCATGGCTTGCAAGTGTATTTCACTTTACCTGCTGCAAGCAGGTAATTCAGTTTCTCGTAGTATGTGCTCTTAAACTTGTTTAAGACTGTGATATTAATAACTGAATTTTTCTCCCCTATAAGCTTATTCTTCCTTCTACAGCATTTTGCCTAATGGACTTGGTCTCCTTCTATTCAGAACAGAGGATATCTTTATGATATATCTGTATGTCCCGAACTACACTTTTCTTTCAGTAATTCTAGAATTAAGAAGCCTCTTAATTCTAGGATTTTTTTCCAGCCTGTACCCAGCTGTTCAGTACAATGCAAGTTGTAAATGATGATAAGTGATATTTAATATGATGGAAGGGAAATCAAATAGACATTCATGTAAAAACTTTACCTTTTTAAACTGTTATGGCTGTTTCTGCCTTCCGTGTTAATCCTTTCAGCTAGGTCCATTAGGCAACAGTAACATGATAGAGAAGGTATGCTGTTAGTATAGTGAGAATGGGTGTAGGTCTTAAACTAATTCAAATGAAATTCCTTGCAAGTGTTTTCTATCTTTCTTTTGTCATCATTGTTAATGGTTAAATAATGATTTCCAGGAATAAATTTTGCTGTAATATTGTGTTAATTTTTTTAAGTAAAATGGCTTTTTACAGCTTTGTTCTGTGCTTTTTCACTATGACTTTATAATGGTTCCTTATGAAAATGAAAACTTGTATCTGATTTGCTGTTGAACTTTGAAAGTGTAAGTCAGAAGTAGTTTCATTTTTATTTTCCTTATTCCAGCATTTCTGCGAAAGGTCTACAGCATTCTTTCTGTTCAAGTTCTACTGACCACAGTCACATCTGCAATTTTCCTATACTCTACTGGAGTGCAGGCATTTGTTCATGAGAGGTAAATTCTAAGGTGAAATGCAGCTGTTTAGCATGTGTTAGGTATAAAATACGTAACTTGTTGCTACACTTCAGTCTTCCTAATAAATTTTATAACCTTTTGATGTTTTGTTGCTGTAATAGATAGATTTTAATTTGATTAGGGAGTAACTTTTCTTCTCTGACAATTTTCTCCTCAGTTTACTATGAAAACTATCATATTGTTTTTTGTTGTGTTGTTGTTTAATCAATGCTTTATTAATAGTGCTTATTTCAATATTTGTGCTATGCATACTTTGACATGAGTTGCAGAACATCTCAGTTACTGACATTTCTTGTATTACAGTCTAAATACTTTTAGAATATCTTTGGAATGCTGTTATTTATAGGTGACTGTTCCAAAAACCAGAATCATGTCTTACTCCTCTTCCTCTCTCTCCTGTCTTCTTTTTCCTCTTACCCCCTCCCCACTCCCCCAAAATAATTATTCTGCATAAATTCCTGTGGGCGTACTTCTTTTTGCCTCTCAGATTTTAATGATAAAATAAACCTCAAAATTCAAAGTGTGGTGAAAAGGCCAGGGAAAGGAACAGCTGGGAAAGGAGAACACTGAGTCGAGTTTCTGTTTTCCTCCAAGTGCGCTTTTGAACTTTCACTTTAAAGCCCAAAAAAAAAAGGAGGATTAAACACTGCATGAAAGTTTCAGTTTCTGTCTTACCTGTAGAGTATACAACAATGATTGCAAAACTACTGTCTTCTGCTTAAATCTGATAATTTAAAATTGTCCTGCTGGCTTAGAACTGTTGTGATTTTGTGTTTGATGTTGGTCCTGTTTTTCCTTGGAGGGCTACTTGAATGATGTAGCAATACTTACTGGTCAGTACTGATTTTCCACAGTGCAGTTAGTGCCCATGTTTGTTGCATTGGGGTGCTTATGAAAAATAGTTCTCTGAATATGGAGTTCAGAACAGGCAAAACAGTACATGTACTTTAATACTCTTACTTTGTATGGATGGATTTTCTTCTTTGTATGTGTTCATTTCCAGGTAATGGATTCCTGGGGAATCTTTTGCTTTATTATGAAAATAAAGCCTTTACTTGTGACTGTACTATTTTTAACTGATTATCTGTAGTAGTATGTTTTAGAACAGTTTTACTGTAAACCTGCCTTACATTTACTTTGGATATCTTTTCTTAGATGATCACTTAAAAAATCGGTTTTATATAAACTGTTTCATATTCTTACAGATATTTGATTGTATTTTTTAATGGAATTTTACAGGCCTGCCTTGCTTTTAATATCTGGACTTGGATCTCTGGCTGTAATCGTGGCACTGACCCTCTACAGACACCAGCACCCTGTTAATTTATACCTGCTGTTTGGATTTGTAAGTGTTTAAATCAATTAAATTATTAGTTGATTAATTAATTCCATTTAGTAGTCCCTGGAATATCTTGCATAGTAGTTAATTCCTTGAAACTAGAGGTATGTCAGTTGTTTTTCTTGAATTCCTTGAAAGACATCCTATATATTTATGAAGGTCTGAGTTACTTTTTGAAGATTCTGTCCACAGCTTGTTCCTAGATAACAGGCACTTCAGGTTTCTTTCAGCATCTTTCTAGAAAGAGTGTTAGAACTTGGAGCCAGTTTGAGCAAGGGGTTTTGTGTGTGTGTGTAAATCTATCTGCTCTCATTGTTCTGTTGATGACAGGGATTTTTTCTATGGAACTGCTCAGTAAGAAAGGAGGAGGCATTCCTGTTACCTAAATTGGGCCTCCAGCAGAGACCCAAACCAGCCGTATTGTTTATTCCTCCAATTGTTGTCTTTTTGATGCTAAATTCCAAGCATGTTTCCAGCACAGCAGATCAGTCAGAGCTGTCCTCAAAGTCTTCTGGCTGATGTTGTGAATATGTAGATCCAGGCTAGCAGTTGCTCTTGGGTATTTTGGATTACGTAGCAAATGAGTCTTCTGAAAAGAAGTCACAGTAGCTTAATTAAGATTTGATGCGTTAAGAGTTGCCTAAATTGTATTTGTGATAAAACAGAAAGACAGCTTTGCTGTGTAAGTAAACAGATTGTTTAAAGGGTAAGTGTGGAAAGGAAACTGATGCAGACAGTGTTAGACAGCTGTCCAACAAAATACTAAAAATGTATTCATTTTATAGCTCCTTGAATAGTTTGTAAGAAGTGTCATATAAATGCTGTGCACTTACAGTAGAAAATGAGACATTCTTCTGTAGGGACGGTGTCTCACTCATTTTCACTTTGTATTGTACTCTTTTTATGTAACACAACTTCCAGCCCAGTGAGACAGTCTGACTGCCATTTTCTTGTTAAAAATTTAGCGTGTTTTCATACACAAGGATTTAACAGGAGACCTAATGTTTAATGGTTTGATTTTTTTCTTATCCTTCTATTTTTTTGGGTTTGCTTTTTATAGACACTACTGGAAGCACTGACAGTTGCCATTACAGGTAAATAGTAGCCATCCTATTGTTGATTCCATAAAGAATTTGGAAAAGGAATCCATTATGTTGTACTAATTGCCATTAGGGTTTTCTAGATGTGACTAAAATAATAACGAACTGTGTTTGAAAATTTTAATGACAGTGACAGGAGTTTAGAAAAGCTAGGGAATCAAGGGAGAAAACTGAATTCTGATGCAGAAATTAAACTGTATAAACTTGAAGTGAGAAATTAGTTGGGGAATTCCATTCTTTCAGCATAAGTTGAAAAAGTCCTATCAGCCCCCTCAACTTTCTCAAAGGGCATTTGAGTTTGGAGAATTCTGTACCTTCATAGTCAGGGTTGAAATGAGGCATCACCTCAAACTATACCTTACAGCATAAGATGAAACCTCTTCATTGTGGCCTATGATCTCCTGGTTTGGGGAAAGGAAAGATTAAGGAGGAAGGAGGGACGAAAAAGGTTGCACTTGTTTCTGCTATCTTTCCCCTCCTGTCCCCTAATCACAACTTCAAGCCTTTATAGGGGATTGTTTTCTTTTTCCCCTTGTTTCAGTATCATGAAAAATTCATACAGTTTTTTTCCTTAAGATCTCTGTTATCTGTGCTTAAAATCGTTTTGTTTTGTTGGTGTTTTCATAATTCTGACTAGGGAAGACCAGTTATTTCCATTTAAGAAGCTACAGCTTTAAAGTAACTGTCAAACTTAGCTAGTACAAGGTCCCTGAGTCCTGTGATCATGAATTTGAAATGCAAAGACAAGTTCAGGTATAATTTACTCAGTTTTGTTCACAGTTAAATTTAAATTTCTGTTCTCAAAAGATAACTCAGCAAATACAGTGTAGTGTTCTTTAATTGACAGATCACTTTCTCTGTTTACAGTGAGTTTCTATGATGTGTCCATCGTCTTGCAAGCCTTTATTCTTACTGCTGCTGTATTTCTTGGATTGACTGCATATACCTTGCAGTCAAAGAGAGACTTCAGCAAATTTGGAGCAGGGTATGTTGTCATATTGATGATTTTTTAAAATTTTTTCTTGTTGTTAAGGTTGGCTTGTTTTTCTTTCTTAAAACAACCTTTGCAGGTATAATAAGAAATATAGGTCAACAGAACCTGCTTCAAGGGAATAGTGAGGGTTATTTATTTTAAATTATTAATTTTACCTGGTTCTGATCCTTGGTAAAATCTTTTCAGTGATAAAGAATCTTAAAACAATTAGAAAACTGTTTAGTTTACCTGGATTTTTCACTGAGAGAGAAGGCAGATGTTTCAAAACTTTAAGAAAATGAAAGTTAGAACATAACTTTTAACAGCTTTGTAAAATTTTACTGCTGACACCAGTCAACAGTTGGCATCTAAGAATTCCAGACATTTACTTGCCACATATATTGTGAAGAGGTTTTAGAAAAATGGAGGATATTTTAAGTCTAAAAGAAAGTATATTGTTGGTCACAGTATAATTTATTTTCTTTCAGCCTCTTCGCTTTTTTGTGGATTTTAATCTTCTCGGGTTTCTTGAGGGTAAGATACTTTGTGCTTGCAGTTAAAAGATATTCACAGAATCACAGAATGGTGTGGGTTGGGAGGGACCTTAAAGATCATCTAGTTCCAACCACGCTGCTGTGAGCAGGGACACCTTCCACTAAGGTCAGGTTGCTCAGAAAAGAAGGTTTGGGTCAGCCCAATGTAGCTTAATGAAAGAAAATTCCTACCCAGATCCATTACTGTTCTGGATAATGCTGGTGATCTTCTAACCACACTTGTTCAATTTAGATTTTTGTTGGGTGTTGTTCTTGCCAGCGTAAAAGGGGTATTTGGTTTGATTGACAAAATTTGTCAGTTGATATCCACTACTTGATGAAGAGAATGTGAAGGAGATTAGAGATTTATTTTGAGACGTATTTTGATTTTCTAGTTTTTCTGCTGTTAGTGTTCTGGAGGCCAGAGCTTCCTCCCTCTGAAGTGGAGGCACTTTTACACAGTCAGAGATTGTGTGACTAGAGAGTGTATGGAATAAGAGCATTGAAATATGGCCATAATACCATGGTTTTGTGTACATAACACTAGAAAGACTGTGTATTAAATGTGGCATATCATTATTCAGGGATTTTAATATTAAAAAAAATTAAATTCACAAGTATCTTTTTCATATTTTATCTGCCTCCAGCTGTTTTTCTATAGTGAGACAATAGAGTTGGTGTTTGCTGCTGCTGGAGCTCTTCTGTTCTGTGGATTTATTATTTATGACACTCATTTGCTGATGCACAAATTGTCCCCTGAAGAGTACATACTGGCTGCAATCAATCTCTACTTGGACATCATAAATCTATTCTTACACCTGCTGCGTTTTCTGGAGGCATTTAATAAAAAATAATCAAAAGCGGTGTGGTTTGACTACGGCACAATTAAAGTTAAGCATTTGGATGATCAGCAATCTCAGTAGTTCTGCCTTCTGAAGACTGAATCTTTATTATGTTTGCATTCCATGAATATTGATCTCTCCTTAGGGGGGAAAATGGCTTTTTTACATAGCTACAGTTCTTCTCCAGATCATGTATTTTATGTAGTTAACATGCTGTCATCATTACAGTCACTTTTTTAATCACTTAATTTGCAATTGACAAAATTAATGATTAAAATTTTGCCAACTCCTGATTGCTCCATAGTAAGCTTCTCTGCTCTTCTGTAGCTGCTGAAAATGTTTCCTTTGGGTTTGATCATTCGTTTATGTCCCTCATAAGGGTAGCATGAGTTTACCATTGTGCAATATTTTAGTAAGATAATTTTTTTTTTAGTATTTGTTTGGTAAAATGATATGCTGTCTCTGGCAGAGATACTCTGTCCTTGTTAAGGGCTGTCACTATGGAAGCTGTGAGGGTGTTAAAACAATTAAATGGAATGTTCTTCATTTTAGTATTATTTATTGCCTATCTTTCAGTACTCTGAAAAATCATTTGGCGATTGATTATGGCATTTTATCAACTTGTGTATAATAAAACTCACTGTGTGTCAATAAAAATCGGAAAGCGTTTAGTCTGTTCTTGCAAGTGAGACTGGAGAACTTGAGGCCGCTGAGAGTGAGCGCTGCAGCCGGGTCGGTGCTGGCAAGGTAGGGGTGCTGTCACTGCGGCTGCTTCCCACGCTCTGGAGATGCTGGAGGGGCAGGGAGCGTAAAAACGATTTTTAAAGGCTTCCTTCGTCTTCAGTGAGGGATTGTTACTGCTCGCCCGGCCTGTCAGTGAGAGGTGAGCGGCGAGGAATGCTGTTCCTGGGCAATGTTCCGGCCTGCCTGCCTGCCCCAGCTGGGACCGGGTGCGCTTTCCGTGACGCTGTCGAAGTACGACCGCGAGTGGGTTCGAGCGAGTGGGATAATCTCTCCCGTGCCTTAGGATTTCATTCAGAACAGCGGAACAGGAGCTAAGAACAAAACCTTGCTTTTTACGATGTGAGGGAACACTTGTTTATCCTTTCATGCCGCGCACTCGCTCGGAGAGTTACGGTAGAGCCCATCTACCCCCGCGCGAGGCCGGGCGCCTCAGTTTGCGCACGCGCGGCCGGGCAGCGCCGCCTTCCGCGGTGTGTGTGGCGGCCTCGTGCGCGACCGGTGAGCGGGGCGAGGGGGGGGGCCCGCCGTGCGCGCGCGTCCCGAGCCCGCCGTGCGCGCGCTGCCCGCCCTCAACCGCTCCCGCTTCCCCCCCCGCAGGACATGGCGAAGAGCCTGAGGAGCAAATGGAGGAGGAAGATGCGGGCGGAGAAGAGGAAGAAGAACGCGCCCAAAGAGCTGGAGAAGCTGAAGAAGATCCTGGGAACCAAAGCGGATGTCATCATGGAGGAGGTCAAGGAGGTGGCGACCGTGCTGCCCCCCGAGAAAGTCCTGGAGCAGAGAGGTGAGTCGGGCTCTGGCTGGCGTTTCCTGCTGCAGTCGCCCAGGTGCGGGCGGCCCTGCAGTGTTGTTACTGATCCTGTGACTTTCACCGCCGGGATCAGGCGTGTGGTTGTTACAGGCTGAGAACAGTGAGTCTGAAGGCTTGTCCTTCTAAAGCTAAAACCCTAAATCTGGTCATTTCGCAACACTGGCATCCATATTGCATCCGGTCACTTGTGGAACGAGGTTATTAAAGTTTGGTTTTAGTACGTAAAGTGTGTGATGTATCGTATGGAGGGACATCTCTGACAGCATCAGCTGAATGCAGATTCACCACTTAGCAGTTGTTCCAGTCACAGCATTATGTTTGCTGCCAAACTCTCCTAATTTGAAGAGGCTCCTAAACACACAGGAGTTGGAGTAGGAGTAGTACGGGCCCGGTTTCTGAATAGCAATTAGTGTTGTATTGCACATGGTGCAGGAGTGGGTGTCAGGTGTCTACAGATAATGCCATCTTCCTTGTGTCTGGAATCTAATGTAAACTGTAAAGGAAGTAACCCAGGAAGTGGAAATAGACGTTTAAAATAGCTGCATACTGGATATGAGTCAGAAAGACACCTTCTCTTTCCAAAACTGACATCCAAACTAAATCATAGTCTTATTTTGATTCTCCAATTTGTGCCACTTAAGATATTCTGATACTGTAAATGGAAACAGAATGCTATATAAAAATAATTGTCCAATTAAGGGTACTTTCAATTATTGCTTGTAATTTTATCCATGATTCTGATCTATCCCGCAAACCAAGTGTAAAAGTTATTATTCAAGAGATAGTTAGAATGGAATTTCCAAAATGTTCTGGACTGCTGTCTGACTTCTGATGCTGAAGTTGAAGGAAAAAATCATTGCCTTAAACCTAGTTTCTGAATTAAATGCATCGGTCGTTCTGCACCTCCTTCCAACTCTGCTTGCAACTTCTCTACAGGTGGCAAATTTCACATGGATTTTGCAGAGAGATAGAAGCCTCAGAAATACCTAAGAAAATACATATTTCACAGAACAGCTACAAGTATTGTGAAAATAATGGTGTCTTCTTTAAGAGGACTTTTCAGGACTAACTGTGGACACAAGGGAGTTCACATCACTAAGTGTTACAAGAACTGAAGTAGATAAAAACTTCACCCATAATAATGTACTTCCCGCAGACAGAT